>NC_073272.2:51176590-51479621 GCF_029289425.2 Pan paniscus | reverse complement strand
ACTGACTGTATTAAGTGGCCATGAGCTACATTGCTGTAAAAAGCAAAAGCCATTTGTGGCCCAACTGTGACTGTCTTATTCGATTAAACTTTTAGAAAAGTATGTCTATCTCATTCAAAGAGGGTAATGTGCCTAACCTCTAAAGCCTCCTTCCAAGTTGTTCGTTAGTAAACACAATTTTACCTGTAACAGTATCTGAAGACCACTAAAGAATTCACTTATATTATCTAGTATGATTTATATTATCTATAAGATTATTTCACACTTTAGCAGCTATAGTATTTAGCAGTCGATTTAGCAAAGATACTATCTTTTTTGGTACATAAAAATATATAGTTCCTATGGATTGCATAGCTGGTGCCACGTTATTGACTTTTAATGAAAGTTCATGTGTTTTTCAAATGCTTTATCAGCACTTCCAAGGAAGGGACTTTTTTTTTTTATTCCATGTACAGTTACTTCCTTTGAGAACTAGAGGGCTGGTGGCTATGATTCAGTCCTCATACTAAAACAAGATTTAATTACAATTTAGATTAAGAAATGAGGCACCAGTATCAGAGTTTGACATGCTTTATTTCTTTTATTCTTTTCTACTCTCCATTCCTTCTCTGGCAAACTTACCATCTTTAGTGTGTGTTCATTATACAGACTGCCCAGTGTAGGTCAATTGATATTATTGTGAAAATAAGATAAAGAAATTCTTACCAACTTTTAATGCATCCTATGATAAAAACACAATAATAGACTATTTTGAGATAAGCAGAATTCTTTCTGAAACACTGATCTGACCAGATCATTTCCCAATTTTTACAATGCCAGTGGCCCCTACAGCAATATTTTGAAAACTTTTAGCACATGAAGACCTCTAAATGGTTAACTGACACAAGTGCGGACTGTGAATTTAAAAATATTCATCATATTTTTAGAATAAGAAAAACAATATATTTTAAAATGTATAACAATGATGATGATGACAGCCATTGCTACTATTTTAGGTTTCATCAGTGAAAAGGTTTAACTTGTTCACACACTTTCATCAAGATATCTATAGCTGACTTGATGACAAACAGCTTAAGTCATTGGTCATATTCCACATCTAGCTGGTTTCTTTTCTTAGCATTTTTTAAACTTAGTAGAAAGAAAATAAATTTTTAAAAATTAACTGTCAAGAATGGCAACAGAAATGATCTACCCATTAACTAATGATGCACAAAGTAACAAAATGCAAAAGGCTTTTCAAAAAAACAATGCATTAAGAGCTAAGCTTCTGGCATGTAAATATGCTGCCAAGGAAGGCAGAGAAAAATTAAACAATGAGCCTACACATCAGGTTGGGGTACTTAGGTGAGTCTAGATTTTTGTCTCTATAAGAAAAAAAAAAGTAAAACTTATCTCAAATTTTGAAGGCATAGTGAATGTTATATATAAAATAACTTAATGTTCTAACAAAAATTATTCAAGTTAAAGTACAATTAGATCTCAACTTGAATGATAGAACAAAAAGCCCCCAAAAGGCTAATTTGCATTGCCTGAGTCCAGGAAAAACATACAGTAAACCAGTCAGAGAAAAAAGTCAACATTGAAACAGCTTTCCCGTTAGGGTTATACTCGGATCTAAAGACTTAACAACAGGTCTCTAGAAACACACTGCTTGAATGAGGAGGCATATAAATGAATGTATTTAACTCAGTTCTCATTATGGAAATCACTGTCTAATTTTTTTTTCTAAAAATCACATGATGCTTTAAACTGGAAAACCCCTTAAAATACAAGAAAAAAAAATCTGTTGAGAATAATGTTTATTTAAATCCCTAACCAATATGCCATTAGAAATTTACCTAGGGGGCTGAACAGTAACTGATTAAGTGAACTAGTTAAACACTAACAAAAACACAAGAGGAAAAAGAATAGGAAGAAATCTCATGCGCAGACCCTGAAGTACTGCTTTAGTAATATCACAGCTGCATTAGGGCTCACTAATTGGCAACAACCTAAAGAAATAAATAAGCATTCAAAGAAATGGAGCAGGGCTATTGGTATATATCACAGGACTTGAAAATAGTCCCTTTAAAAAATGTATTTCAGTTTTACAGGGATATATTGTATTTTTGCAAGGCTGGAACCAAATGTACAAAAAATTCAACATTATGCCTAACACACATCAGCAGATATTCATCCTGTGGTCATTTAAACTTTACTTGCATTCAACAGCAAATACTAAGACCCTATTATATGCCACTTCTTACTTCCATACCCGCATCCTGCTTCCCTTCTTGTACTGGTTCATCCATTCTAGATCTGCCAATAAGTCACATAAACTCTTTCACATCCCATTTCACCTATTTGTCTGATAGTACATTACAGCGGAAGCCCTGATAATTAATCAACATTTGTAGGAACTTTCTATCCAGCAACTTGTGCCTTCATTTTGCTTCTATTTTGTTTTCCCACTCAACTAAGTCCAGTGGCCGAAAAGCAAATGTAGTTGGAGTAGCCCTCCCATCTAAGTCCGGGATAGAAACTATCCAGGAGAGTCCGGGATAGAAACTATCCAGGAGAGTCCGGGATAGAAACTATCCAGGAGAGTCCGGGATAGAAACTATCCAGGAGAGTCCGGGATAGAAACTATCCAGGAGAGTCCGGGATAGAAACTATCCAGGAGAGTCCGGGATAGAAACTATCCAGGAGAGTCCGGGATAGAAACTATCCAGGAGAGTCCGGGATAGAAACTATCCAGGAGAGTCCGGGATAGAAACTATCCAGGAGAGTCCGGGATAGAAACTAACCAGGAGAGTCCGGGATAGAAACTATCCAGGAGAGTCCGGGATAGAAACTATCCAGGAGAGTCCGGGATAGAAACTATCCAGGAGAGTCCGGGATAGAAACTATCCAGGAGAGTCCGGGATAGAAACTATCCAGGAGAGTCCGGGATAGAAACTATCCAGGAGAGTCCGGGATAGAAACTACCCAGGAGAGTCCGGGATGGTATCTATCCAGGACCACATTATGCTTTAGTATACTCTTAGTTTGACCCCTGGGACACTTATTCAGGGCAGCTATTCTGTTGATATGCATCTGTATGCCATACCAGTTTGCTAAATACTGAAATACTTCAGTAGCTACAGATAAATAACCACTTTTTCCTTAGGACTCTCCTCCCCCACCTCACCCTACCCTAGAAACTCCTGAACTTACCCATGATCCAGCGGCTGGAATACCAGGAGGCTCCAGGACACTGCCCCAGTGCTATGTCTGACAGCCAATATCACTGGGCAGTGCCTGCATTGTTTTGAATCTCATCCCTGCACTCATTTCATTTAGTGATCCACTGCTTTGGTTCCTGTTCACAGCAGGTTAAAACTTGAAGGTGTCTAACACGCAGGAAGGACAACAAAGAAGAAACTCTATCCCGACTCTGCTGAGAGCTAGACAATAAAAGGGGTGGTGAAGGATGTGGGAAATGGAACTGCAAGAACCCCAACAAATCTATGATATTGAAATGAAGTTTGAGAGTTATGAGAAAAATACAGGAAGGTTGGGCATGGCAGAAAGGCATAGGGAAAGCTGTGGAGACAAGCATGAATTCAGATTCTAACACCTCCTTCTGACTCTTTATTCCCAGTGGATACAGCTCCATCTTTACTGGGTTGTGGCTATTTTCTTGGGGTGTATCTCTTGTAGTCCTCTTATTCCCAGCATCTGCTCAAATCTGGAAGTTCCTGACTCAACTCACTTTCATGACCAGTGGAACCAGGGTGCTAACTGACAGAGTTATCAAAGTAACCAAAACAGCATGAGGACTTTGGCTTGGTATCTGCAGGCTCCCACTGGACTAAGATGCCACAGAAAGCAATGTAGCAATGAAGTAAAGGGGCTAGATTTGACAAAGTTGCTGAGAGGGCTCCCCACAAAAAGTAAACAGCGCCCCACTCCCTTACTTGTTCTTCATTCCTTCCTTCTCAATTGTACACATTTATGGGACTGACAAGAGAATGGGGAATGTGATGGGTAGGGAGACACTGCCCTAAAATGCATATTACATACCACAGGGTTGGGAAATCCTTTGGGTAGCATGATCCTGCCTAATAACTTGTAATTATTGTTTTAGAAGCAGCAATTCTCCAGTTCTTCTGTCCTAAGTCTACATTGGTTTCTATTAATTTCCAAAAGGAAACTGGGCACACAAGACTAGCAATTATTCTTTAGCGGGGGGAAAATTTCAAGACAGAAAATACCAATTGTGAGATTCTCCTTGGATTCATAGGAATTGTGTGATGTCATGGACAGAAAAATAAGTTTCAAAAAAGCATATATATATATATATATATATATATATATATATATATCTCATGTGGGAATTAAAGACACAGTTGCACCTGTGCACACCAGTGTATGTGTGTTATTCATTGCAGCACTGTTTGTAGTAGCAAAAACCCAGAAACAATGAAAGTATCTAGTAATAGGGAAATAGTGCAAGCAAAGAAGTAGACTGATGTGTACTGAAATAGAAATGTATTCCAGACATATTATATGAAAAAAGCAAGTCACAAAATAAGCAGAATATGTCTTTTTTTAAATGTGTGTCTGTATATGTGACTGGATAGAGAAAGAACTGGAAGGATCACACTGAATTCTTTTTGGTGGTTGTCTCTGGAGTGGGAAGAACAAGGGAGACTTTCACATTTTAAAAACCTGTGTATTGTTTGAATCTTTTATAGTGAGACATATTTATGTGTTATATAAGTGATTTTGAAAAGAAAAAATACTAGCAATGCAACTGGAAGAACAGAGACAGGACATTGCAAGGAGCAGACTTATGTTCTGGGAGGCAGATTACTGGGATACTTGTGGACAAAGTAGGTGATAGTTTCTGGTCAACACTAAGAGGGAAAGCCCTGAGAGGAAGAACGCTTATTCAGTTTTTAAATAAGAACAAAGTGTGATCAGACCTATTATCCTGCAGTGAGAAGATGTGGATTCCAATCCTAGCTCCATAACTCACTAGTTGTGTCACCTTGGGCAACTGCCTTAATCTCTGTGGGTTTACAGGTTTTCCATCTGTAACATGAAGGGGTATTAGTAAATATAATGTTAAGGTCCCTTCCAAATTCATACTGTATCATTTTAGCGATGATTTTTTGTTTGGTCACTCATATATTGGATTGAATGACCTCTGAGAGGCCCTTATCTTTGAAGAATTCCAAATGATATTTTGATTGCACAGCTAACTGAGAATGTTCTACTGGCAAGATCATAAAATGGTGCTACCAATCCTTAGAAAAGCTCATCAGTGAGGTACAGGACAATCTAGTATCTCACTGAGACCCAACATTTCTGGCATGTGGTTAACTACACAGAGCTATACCCATACGGCTACAGTATCTCTGGATTACCTGTTAGCCCCAGATCTTAGAAACATATGGCACATACCCCCTGAAGCATTACAGCAACTGCTTCCTCTACCACGTGTCATGAATTGGAACAAAGTGGAGCCGAAAATATATTTCCTTCAAGAAAGGACCAAAGTGGTTTTATTAAATGAAAATGGGGAACCTCTGGATTCAGCTCCTGCAAGCAAAGAACTTAGAAGTTATTGCTCTCACCCTTACAATAAAAGGTTGGATAAACCAAAAAAAATCAATGATCTTTCTTGGACTCATTGGAGAACTGAGGTTGCAGAGGAAACTGCCACCCCAAAATCTGAGAGAGAAGCTTATTTAAAGAGACACAGCTGAGATCTGCTTACCTGGAGTAGAAATGGCTGCAGCTGGTAGAAACACAAATGGCAACTTGAACAAGCTGCTGAAGGCTGAGTGCGGACTAGCGTGAGTACAAGAAACTCGTGGGGACCACGGTCTTAGGGGAGCTCCCACACCAAAGCTCTGCCTCCAGGAACCCCACCAAGTTCTCACAGTGAAGATCTAAGAATCCCTCCTGGCTCTGACAAGGGGAGGGAAAGAGAAATCATTGTGAAACTTGCCAGATATTTCTCCATAACAAAGGCCTCAGGGGAAAATACTTTGCCTGAGCCTTATCCCATTTGGGAGAAGGACATTCCTCCCACTCCCATGCCATCTAGCCTTCTTATCTCACCTAAAGCAGGGGAACATACTCAACAAGGTGCAGGGCTTCAAGTAAACACATTGGGAATGCTGCAGTCAAAGAAGAGAGTAGAGGGCAGGGAGGACAAAAAGCTATACTACTGGAGAAAAATGTATGAAGGTCACAGCCACAAAACACAGTTCCATCAAACAGTGACATTTAATCAGAGGATTATAAAATTACCACCTCCCCCATACTTCACTACCACCTCATCAGGGCTCCAGTATAATAATAGTGGATCACAGTTGAAAGAGCTGCAAGACACAGACTCTAGAGGAGTTGTCCTCAGGGAAACTCACAATCAAGAGGAGAGACAAAAACAAGCACACTAGAGGAATTTGAAGCCTCTGGCACCTAGATACACCAAACATGAAATACAGCCCAAGTCCTAGCCAGTTTGCTGTAAATCCTAACACAATGGAATTGAGCTATTAATAGAAGCCAATAACAGAAAAATAGCTGGAAAATCCTCAAATACCTGGAAATTAAACAACATATTTCCAAATAACTTGTAAGTCAAAATGTCTCAAGACAAATTTTAAAATATTTTGAAATAAATGAAAATATAATATATGTGAGAAGTAACATTGAGGGATGCAGCAAAATCAGTGCTTAGAGGGAAATTTATAGGATTAAATGTATATATTAGGAAAGAAGATCTAAAATCAATAACCTAAGCTTCCATCTTAGGGAACTAGGAGAAGAAGAGAACAATATAAGCCTAAAGCAAACCAAAGACAATAAGAAATTTAGAACAGAAATCAATAAAATTGAAAAAATAGAGAAAAATCAACAAAAGCAGGTTCTTTGGAAGGATCCACAAAATTGATAGACTACTATCCAAGCTAACCAAGAAAAAAAAGAGCGGAGACACAAATTACCATATCAGAAATGAAGAAGAGGTCATGACTCCCGGTCTCTCAGACATTAAAAGGATAATAAAGAAATACTATGAACACAAATTTACTAACAGGTGAAATGGACCAACTACTTGAAAGACACAAACTACCAAAACGTACACAGGAGAAACAGAAAAATCTGAAGAGCCCCACATCTATTATTATTATTTTTTCACTGATTAACTGAATATAATTGACATTTATCAACTTCTTCATCCAACAACAGCAGAATACACAGTCTTCTCAAGTTTACACATATTTTGTAAGATACACCACATCCTGGGCCACAAAACACACTTTAAAAAGATTAAAAATCATACAAAGTTTGCTCTCTTACCAAACTGGAATTAAACTAGAGATTAATTAATTAAACAAAGAGAGCCAGAAATCCCAAAATACACGAAGCTTAAACAACCCACTTCTATTTTTCCTCCACCTCTATGAAGGTACAACTGACAAATAAGGTGTACACGTTTTTATATACGTATACACTGTAAATTATTAAATCAAACTAAATACATTCATTATCTCACATGCTTATTTTTTGTGGTGAGAACATTTAAAATACATTCACTTAGCAATTTTCAGGCATACAATACCTTATTATTAACTATCATCGTGTTGTAAAATAGACCTGCAGAACTTAAATGTATTCCCTATTATTATTATTGAATCAAAAATTAATAACCTTGCCAAAAGGAAAGCACCAGGTCCACATGGCTTCACTGGTAAGTTCTACCAAACATTTAAGGATAAAATGATACCAATTTTCCCCAATCTCTTCCAGAAAACTGTAGCGGAGAGAACACTTCCTAAGTTACGCTATGAGGCCAACATTAAACGATATGAAAACCAAACAGAGACATTACAAGAAAGGAAAACTACAGATTAATACCTTTCATGAACACAGATGTAAAAATCCTTTTAAAATATTAGAAAATTGAATTCAACATTGCATAATATCAGTTATCTCCAACCAAGTGGAATCCCAACCAAGTGGAATTTATTCCAGGTATGCAAAGCTGGAGCAACATTTCAAAAATCAATGTAATCTACCATAACAATAGGCTAAAGAAGAAAAGTCATATGATATCCATTGACAACAAAAAAGCATTTGACATAATTCATAATTTAATATCCATTCATGATTAACTCTCAGCAAAGTAGGAATAAAGTATAATTTCCTCAACTTAATAAAGAACATCTACCAAAAAAGGCCCTACAGCTAATATCACAGTTAATAGTGAGAAACTAGACTCTTTTCCCCTAAGAGCAGGAACAAGGCAAGGATGTCTTCTCTTACCATTCATCTATTCAACATCTTAGCTAGTAAAGTAAGACAACAAAAGGTAATAAAAAGTATACAGGTTGGAAAGAGAGAAATAAAACTGTCTTTATTTGCAGATGACATAACTGTCTATGTAGAAAATCCCAAAGAATCCTAAAAAAAATCCTGAAGGGGAAAAAACCCAACCTCTTAGAACTAATAAAGACAACATAGTAAGACTCCAGCATATAAAGTCAATATACAAAAGTCAATTGCTTTCCTTATACCAGTAATGAACTAGAATTGCAAATTTTAAAAAGCAATACTATTTACAATAGTCACCCCACCCCACTCCAAATTAAATACTTAGAGGTCGAAATCTAAGAAAATATATACAAGATCTATATGCAGAAAACTACAAAATACTGATTAAAGAAACTAAAGATCTGAATAAATAGTCAATGTTCATGGGATGTAAAACTCAGTATTATCGAGATTTCAATTCTTCCCAGCTTGATCTATAGATTCAACACAATCCCAACAGAAACCCAAGCAAGTCATTTTGCAGCTACAATAAACTGATTCTAAAGCTTCTGTGGAAAAGCAAAACATCTAGAGTATCCAACACAATGTTGAAGCTGAACAGTTGGAAGGCTCACACTACCTCATTTCAAGATTTACCATAAAGCCATAGTAATCAGGACAGCATGGTATTGTCAAAAGAAAAGATGCATAGACGAAGAGAACAGAATAGAGAGCCCCAAAATAGACCCACACAAATACAGTCAATTAATCTTTAAAGAAGGCGCAAAGGCAAATCAGTGGAGAAAGGACAGTGTTTTTAACAACCAGTGCTGCAATGACTAGGCATAAGTATGTTAAAAAGATAATCTAAACAAAGACTTTCCTCCTTTTATAAAAATTTACACAAAAGGTACCATTGACCTAAATGTAAAATGCAAAACTATAAAACTTCTGGAAGATATCATAGGAGAAAATCTACATGATTTTGGATTCAGTGATGACTTTTTATATACAATACAAATAGCATGATCCAGGAAAGAAAAAAAATTAATAAGTTAGACTTCACTAAAATTAAAAATTTCTGGTTTGCAAAAACTACTGTAAAGAGTATAAAAAGACAAGCCACGGCCAGGCGCAGTGGCTCACGCCTGTAATCCCCGCACTTTGGGAGGCCGAGGCGGGCGGATCACGAGGTCAGGAGATCGAGACCATCCTGGCTAACATGGTGAAACCTCGTCTCTACTAAAATACAAAAAATTAGCCAGGCGTGGTGGCAGGCACCTGTAGTCCCAGCTACTCAGGAGGCTGAGGCAGGAGAATGGCGTGAACCCAGGAGGCGGAGCTTGCAGTGAGCCAAGCGAGATCGCACCACTGCACTCCAGCCTAGTCAACAGAGCGAGACTCCATCTCAAAAAAAAAAAAAAAAAAGCCAAGAAGACAAGCCACAGACTAGGATAAGACATTTACAAAACATATATCTGATAAAGGACTGGTATCCAAAATACAAAGAACTAAAACTCAACAATAAAAAAAATCCCAATTTAAAAATGGGCAAAAAACCTGAACCTCACCAAAGAAAGATGTACATATGGCAAATAGCATGTGAAAAGATGCTCAACATCATTTGTCATTAGAGAAATGCAAATTAAAACAATGAGATACCACTACATACCTATTAGAATGGCTAAAATCCAAAACACTGACAATACCAAGGATGCAAACTAACAGGAACTCTCATTCATAGCTGGTAGGAATGCAAAATGGTATAGCCACTTTGGCACTTTGGCAGACAGTTTGGTGGCACTTTTTTTTATGAAACAATACAAAACAAAACATAGTGTTACCATATGATCCAACAATCGCACCCCTAAATACTTACTTACTTGATTTGAAAATTTATATCCACATAAAAACCTGCACACAGGTGTTTGTTGCAACTTCATTCATAATTGCCCCCAACAGTAAGCAACCAAGATGTCCTTCAGTAGGTGAATGGATAAACAAACAGTAGTATATACAGACAATGGAATACTATTCAGCAATAAGAAGGAATGAGCAATAAATCCACACAAAGACATGGATGAATCTTAAATGCATATTGGTAAGTGAAAGAAGCTAATCTAAAAAGGTTATATTCTGTATGAGTCCTTTTACATGATATTATGGTAAAGGCAAATTTATGGAGACAATAAACAGGTCAGTGGTTGCCACGGACTCAAGAGAAGAAGGGATTGAATAGGTAATGCACAGGGGACTTGTTAAGGCAGTGAAACTATTCTACATGATACTGTAATAGTGGATACACTATATATTTGTCAAAACTTATAGAACTTCACAGCACAAAGAATGAACATAATGTATGCAAATTAAAAAAATCATTTAGGAGACTGAAGATCCCAGGATAGAATGCAGCATGTGAAAAAAGAATCTAACTGCATCACAAATTTATAAAACAGCCTCAATGAAAGGGATAAAGGCGAAAAGTGCTGACCCAGGTAACTGTGAAAATGAATAAAATTTGTAAGATTAAAGCAAAAGGAATGATGCTGCACTCTTGATAAAGTTGTCTCTTATGGAGGGTATGGGTTAACAATTCTGAAACCACTATACATGTACAGTCATGCATTACTTAATGATGGGGATACATTCTGAGAAATGTGTTGTTAGGTAATTTCATCATCGTGCAAACATCATAGAGTGTACTTACATAAACCTAGATGGTCTAGCCTACTACACACCTAGACTGTATGGTATAGCCTATTGCTCTTAGGCTACAAACCTGTATAGCATGTTACTCTACTGAATACTGTAGTCAACTGTAACATAATGGTAAGTATGTGTCTAAACATAGAAAAGTACAGTAAAAATTTGGTACTATTTATACCACAAACTATTAAAACATGGTATCATATATGCAGTCTGTAGTTGACCAAAATGTCATTATGTAGCATATGACTATATACCAGAAGTAAACAGTTAAGTAACAGATTGTGAGTGGTAGGAACCAGGTTTCTCACTGTTGGAGTAGGAGGTTATAGACAAGCAAAGGGAGGAGGCTAGAGTGATCCATGTGGTAATAGATTAGAATTAGAGACATGAGTATGATCTCATGTTTAGCTTACTGTAGATACAGGTGGTTACATATACATATATTCATAGATATATGTATATGTGTGTATATATGTATGGGTCAGAATACACATATTTCCTTACTGCATTGGCTAACAGGGCCTAGAAGCAACAAATGCCTCAGTAGAAAGGAGCATACCTAGTATCCATGTATCCATATCATGGCTTCTAATACCATTTTCCAATAAAAGGAACCAGGGTTCCTTGGAGAAATGGCTGATTCTAGCACTGGGGCAGGAAATATATAATATGAGCCTAGAGCATGTTGTAGTGCCAAAAAATAAGGATATGCTCAAAAAAGACCCCACAATGATAGGAGTTTGTCAAAGGGAAATGGAGCCAATTGAAAGAGTTCCCAGTAGCCAAAGCTGGAACAATTTGACCAACAAAATGTAGTAATGGATTATAACTCAAAGCACAAAATAAATGAGTCCATACTGATATAAATGATTTAATAGATAAATAAATGGGAAAGAAAAAGACAAGTCTCCCATGTAAAACAATTCCAAATAATTTCTGTAGATATTTCACCCTCATGGAGGTGAAACCTAACTTCCTAGTCCTACGTGTGAACTAAACCAGGGGGTCCCCATCCACGGGGCCATGGACTGATACCAGTCAGTGGCCTGTTAGGAACCAGTCCGCGTAGCAGGAGGTGAGCAGAGGGCGAGCAAGCATTACAGCCTGAGCTCCACCTCCTGTCAGATCAGTGGCAGCATTAGATTCTCAGAGGAGCACGAACCCTATTTGTGAACTGCGCATGCGAGGGATGTAGGTTGTGCACTCCTTATGAGAATCTAACTAATGCCTGATGATCTGAGGTGGAACAGTTTCATCTCAAAACCATCCTCACCCCCCACCGCTGGTTTCGTTGAAGATGAAATTGTCTTCCATGAAACTGGTCCCTGTCCCTGGTGCCAAAAATGTTGTGGACCGCTGTTCTACGCAGTGACTTCCTTCCGAAGAGTACAGTATGGAAAGAAGAAAAAATAGTTTTACAGTGGATAAACCTGGCAAACATTACACCTCAGCCAGGTGATCAAGGTCAACATCAACAGTGATAAGTCATATTGATGGTATGTGCTCCTTAATAAGACATAATGAGAAAGACACTCCACCTCTGCGGTCTTCATCTCCAAAATTCCATTGTAATCATGAGAAAAACATCAGATAAATCCCAATTGAGAGACATTCTACAAAATACCTGACCAGTACTCTTCAAAACTGTTAAGGTCATCTAAAACAAGGAAAGTCTGAGAAACTGTCACAGCCAAGAGGAGCCCTTAGCTCCTTAGAGACATGAAGAATATGTAATATAGTATCCTGGATGAGACACTTAGGTAAAAACTAAGTAAATCTGAAGAAATTATGTACTTTAGCTAATTAAAAAAAAAGTAAGTGGGGGAAAAATTAGAGGACATCAATTCTAAAATTTGGCCGTTTTCCTAATTAAGTAACCTAAATGAACCCTTTAAAGCCTGTGGACATCATCATAGGTTTCATTTTAAAGATCCAGCATATTACATTGATGTGGTTTATAGCCCTGCAGAGCTTTCCATATGGGCCACTTTTTTTTTAAGTTCAAAAGGCAACAGTAATGTTTGCCATTCTTCCAGGCTAAGTGTTTAGGGACGTTCAAGTGTTATAAGAATGATTAATTTCAAAATACCTTTTCTTTTCGTTCCCACACAATCCACACAGTTGCTCTAGTCAGATAGCTTGAGGGAAGCCTAACTGAAGTGATAATAGTAGATTTCTCCATGAGCTGGAACCCAAGATATTTTACTTTGTTTTCAGTTTCTCTCTGGAGAAAAACTATGACACATTTTTACAGTGTGGCAAAACAAATAGAAATGTTTCGCAATTTACTTGGTAAATTTCAAGTACCCTCAGGTTTTTTATTCTATCACATTTGAGTATTAAGATTTTTTTTCTTCTCCTGGATTTTGGTAGGTTATGTTGAAACTCAGCAGGCGGTATGGGGGAACACAGCCTACCCAATAATATGCTTAGGCTCTGAAGTCATCCCTGACTCTTTTCTATTTTATTTCCCATATCTAATTGGTCCTATCAGTTCCCCCTCTGAAATTTGTCCAGAACTTATTTCTTCCTCTACATTCCTGCTGTCTTCATTCAGGCCTTTTGATCTTTTGCCTAGATTACAAAAAAACAAGTTTCACTCACTGGTCTTCTCGTCTCCAACCTACACTACTCAAGCCACCCTCCACACTGCCAAAAATTCTCTAAAACTCAAATGTGATCATATCATTCCTCTGCTTTTAGGTCATTTGATGGTGCTTTGGTTACAAATGAGGTCGAAAAGTGTACACAATCTGGACCCCACCTAGATTTCTAACTAGATCTCCTCCTACCCTAGCCCCTGCAGTCTTCCTTCTTGCTCCAACTGCCACCACCCTTCCCACCCCAGGGGGCCTCAGACCTCAAACCCGCAGACGCAGACGCTGTTTCTTGAATATAAAAGGCTCTCTCATGCTGCTGGACCTTTATCTGTGTTGCTCTCCCTGCCAGGAATGTCTCTTCATTCAACAGTTAGGGAGTAGCAAGGCACACTAGGTAGAAAGACAGGGAGGTGAGGAAAAAAGGGGAATCGAAGAGCATTACTAAACCAGCACAGTGCTAGGCTCATATCTGGGTGTTCCATAAGTATCAAATGAGTAAGTGAATGAATGAATGAATGAATGCACTGCTGACCATAAGGTGCAGGCTGCAGAGGCAGGCAAGTGAGAACAGATGGACTATGAGAACAGTCCTCCGTGTTTTTCTGTTACTCAAACTCTTTTTCTATTCCCTCCACCTTCTTTCACATCTCTATGTTTATGTTTCTTCTAATTTACAAACTACTATAACACTACCTCAGATGCATTTAACCATGCCATGCATAATTTATTTATTCATTCCTCATAAATCAAGCCCTCTAGCCATCTGGAAAACAAGAACCACTTTTATTGCCTTTCAAGCCCCTTCTCACTAATCTTTTTAGTACGTGCTATTGTGCCTGGTACAAAATGTAGTATTTTATGCAGTTTCACCTCTGAATATCAAGGACATTGTGACCTTTTTGTTGTCGTTGTCTTTATTAGGAAATCCCATGTGAAAACATTAAATAAAGTAAGAGCAATTAGAAAGCAAAGCAAGAAAGTTATATCACTACAGAGTGGGCTATAAGTGGGCTGATTTTCGTGTTTGTCTCATGAAAAGCAGCCTCATTATTTTATGGTTAGACCTTGTAAACTAGAAGCAGTAGTTCTCCTCTAAAGGCTAATGAAAAGTGATGAAGGACTATTCATGTGAAAACACATTCTACAATCATAGGTAATGTCAAAATCTCATTCTGCTTCAGTTTTCTAGTCTATGAAATGAGAATAATACATAGTCACTTGCCCCAATCATCTACTGAGAGCAACATGAACACACAAAGTACTTTGCAGTTATAGATGATGGATACCATTTTCTATTAGAAGTAACAATGATTAACCACTCTGGTTTAACCAGAAGACTTTAAGTAGAGGTAGCCAATGTAAGCTTATGAATCCCCCTAACTGACCACTTCACTAAAGTCAGTGATTGGTGTAACTGACTCAGTATGGTTATAACTACACATAAGCAGAAGCAATATGCTAACACAGTTCTCTTTGGCAGAAGTAGGCAGATGACCACTAAATACTATACCATGAGTACCCTTCCTTTATGAACTTTAAATTCAGGGGCCCTCTCCTACTGTCGCTTTCCTGACATATCTTCCCAAGGCAAATTCCTTGTTATTCTTTTTAACCCGTGGCTTTTATACTGGTATGTTCACCCCAAATTAGTCACCTCCTCAGAGAAACCTCCCCTGACCTTCCTAACTAAAGTATTATTCCCCAGTTATAATCTATTGTCATTCAGTTTATTTCCATCCTAGTACTTATCATGATGGGTAATTAACTAAGTAATCTTTTTACTCGTTTACTGCCCTCCCCAGCTAGCTCTAAGTTCTAGGTCAATATTTGTCTTAATCCCACCACTGTATCCCCAGTGCCTACAATAGAGCCTGGTTCACAGCAGGTGCTCTAAAACTATTTGTTGAATGAATTGATGAAGGAGTTTCATCCTTACAGTGACAATAAGGTTAATTAAAACTTATTAGCATGGCATTCAAGGTCCGACTGTAAGATCCTTTGAGGTGGCCGCACAATGGTCAAGCCATTGTGACATTCCCCTACCCTTGTGATAATGTACTTTGTGATATTCCCCATCCTTGTGAATGTACTTTGTAACATCCTCCCTGCTCTTGAGAATGTACTTTGTAACATCCATCCCCTGCCCGCAAAAAATTGCTCCTGACTCCACCGCCTATCCCAAACCTATAAGAACCAATGATAATCCCACCACCCTTCACTGACTCCTTTCTCGGACTCAGCCCACTTGCACCCAAGTGAATAAACAGCCTTGTTGCTCACACTAAGCCTGCTCAGGTGGTCTCTTATACGGACGCACATAACACCAACTATCTGGACTTACATTCTGCCTTTTTATATCTCCATATATTCTGCCTGTTGATATCTCTGTAAAAGCATACTTTCTGCCTGAAGTGTTCTTCCTACCAAATAACTAATCTTTCAAGACCTCGCTCCAAAACATCTTTTCTATGAAATCTCCAGTCCTTCGCAGAAACACACCCACACATGAAATGCTTATTCTGCTAAATTCCTATAAAAGCTATAGAACTTATAATACAGGGTTGTAGCAATAATAATAATAAAATAATGATACTGAACATGTTATTGAGCACTTAACTGTATGCCAGGTATAGTTATAAGCACTATATATGTATTATCTCATTTAATCCTGAAAATAACTCTAAGGGGTAGGAACTATCATAAGTATTTATGTGGCTATTTAGCTAGCTATAATCAACTTCATGAAGGCAGGGATGGTATCTTCAAGCCTTGCTAATTCCCAGAACTCAGCAAAGTGTCTACAATGTCTTATGTACTTAATATGAATTTGCTGCATAATGAATTTGACAGCAGTTCCTTGTCCTCTGTCTACTTTTACAATGGCAATCCCAGTTAAAGAACCAGACAGAGTTTTAAAGTAATTATACAAATGTAATCTTAAAGTGATACTGTCCTTTCTAAGTACAATAAGGAATTCAGAAGTCATAAAGGAAAGGGGCAATATTCATGGCTATATAAACATTTTAAATATCTGTAAATTTAAAAAAAAGTTAAAAGAGACAAACTAGAAGTGGATAAAATACATTTAACCTACATCAGACAAAAGAGTAATAATAGTATATGAAGGGCTCTGGTAAAGAAATAAGAACAAATAATCAGCCTATTAGAAAAATAGGAACATCACATGAACAGGAAACTTTCAGAGAAAGAAATTGAAACGGTTTGTAAACATATAAAAATATGCTCAACCTCATTAATTAAAAAAATGAAAATTAAAATGAGATTTATTTATCCTATCATATTGTAAAGATGAAAAAAGAATGTAATGTCAGCACTGGTAAGATTGTGGGGAAATAGGCATTCTCATACACTTATGCGACAAAAATACTCTCATATGCCTAGAAGACATAGATGCAAGGTTGTTTGTTGCAGCATTGTTTGTAACAGCAAAAGATCAGAAACAACTGAAATGTGCATCAATAGAAGCTTGGTTAAATAAGCCATGGCACAAACATACCATGAAATTGTATGCAGCCATTGAAAAGAATATGCAGCTAGGTAACCAGATAACCAAGGAGGGGGATTTTAATTTTACGAATGCATTCCAGTTAATAAAAAATCCAATTATAGAAAGAGGAAACGATTTCAACATACACTTCATCAAACAGTATATGAGGTGGGCAGATATGCACATGAAATGCTATTCAACGTCATTAGCCATTAAGGAAATTAAATTGAGACAATGATGAGATAACACTACATACGTATTATACTAGGATGGCCAAAATACCAAGTGCTGTTAAGGGTGCAGAGCAAGTAGAACTCTCATACATAGCTAGTTCAGATGCAAAATGGTACCGGCACTCTGGTTTGTCAGTTTCTTATAAAGTTAAACACATTTACCATATGACTAAGTGATCCTACTCCTGGGTATACTACTCAGCAAGAAGAAGAAATGAACAACTTAGATATATCTCCAAGGCATTAATCTGAGTGAAAGCAGTCTCAAGGAGTGACATACTATGTGATTCCATGTACATGACATCATTGAAAAGAAAAGAAACTATAAGGACAGAGAAAAGATCACTGGTACCAGGGGTTAGGGAGGAAGGAGGTCTGACTGCAAAGGAGTGGCAAGAGGGAATTCTTTAGGGAGTTGAACTGTTCTGTATCCTGTCAGTGGTGGTAGTTACAAGAATCTAGCCATTTGTTAAAAACTCACAGGACTGTGTGCTAGAAAATAAAATTACAAAAAAATAAAATTTTATTGTACATAAATTTTAAAAAATTAAGATAAATTATCATCACCAATAATGATACCTCCTACTTCTCGGTCTAAGGGAGGAACATCATCTCTCATGGAGAAATCCATAGCGGTTGCTGGAATGTCCATCAGGTCTTCATCACTGGAGCTGTTCTGGAAGCTACTAAAACTCCCCTGCTGAAAGCCTCTGTTATCCATGGCACCTGTGCAGAAAGAAAAATAGGAGGCTTATAACAATGATCTTCAAGTCCCTTACATGTAACATTTGCCATTTGAACCATTTTGAAGTATACAATTCAGTAGCATTGAGTACACTTACTATGTGCAACTATCACGACTATCCATTTCCAGAACTATTTCATCATCCCAAACAGAAACTCTGTACCCAACAAACAGTAACTCCCCATCCCCCAGGCCCTGGTAACCTCTATTATACTTTTTGTCTCTATAGATTTGCTGATTCTGGATATTTCATATAAATGAAATCACACAATATGTGACACTTTGTGTCCGGTTTCTTTCACTTAGCATAATATTTTCAACATCCATCCATGTTACAGCATGTATCAGCACTTCATCAATTTTTATGGCTGAATATTATTTCACTGTATGGATAGACCACATTTTGTTTATCTATTCATCAGCTGATGGACATCTGGGTAATCTTCACCTTTTGGGTTGGCACTTAGTCTTATGTCTTCTTTCATGCTCTTGCATGAATATATTCATGCAAACTAAATATATTCAGTTACCCTCTAGATATAATGTACCTCTAGCATTACCATGTAGTTGATGGCAATATTTGAGAACCCTTCAAATGAGTATAAAACCAAATGAGGGCATGTGTACAAACATAACAGTAGTTCACAAGTAATCAACTGAAATAAAAACTAGACATCAGTATTGAGAAATGTGCTGGCCATTTGAGAATGGGGAAAAAAAATTATCTTATTCTTCTGACTCTCCCAGACGTCTTAATACAGTGTATATGCACAGAAATACTAGATGACTGACATGGGGAAAAGAAACATAGTGTGCCATTCAATGCTGTTCTTAAGAATTTAATATTAAAGATGAAAAATGTTCTTCATCCCAAGTGTAATTTTTCAGATTGTAAATTTTACTTAAAAAATATTAGTATACTGATTTATTTAGTTTTTAAAAGCATTATGGCCAACTTTATGTAGGCCCACCCTCCCTATTTCTTAAAGAAAATCTTAGTCAAAAATCATACCCAGAAAAGTTCTACTGAATTACACAAATATTATTTGTTTTAAACTTTCCAACTCTTTAAAGAAACTTCTTGTCCTAGGTTGTCAGAACTAAGAGTGATGAATGTGGTAAAAAACAAATAGGATAAATCAAGTAAGAGGCCTAAAAAGCAGGCCTTAAATATTCAGCAAAAAGGAGAAAGAACCAACATTTACCAGGTACATGTCAATTTCTAGGCACTGGGCTATGTGCTTAAAATGAATTATTTCCTTTAATTTTTCCTACATTCCTATGCTATGGCATTATCACTCCTAGTGTAGATAAGGAAACTGAAAGCTGCAAAAGGCTAACTTGCCCAGTTAGTGTTGTTGTTGTTGTTGTTTTTAAAGTTAAGGTCCAAATCATGTGTTCAATTTCACAATACCTCATTTGTGATAAAGAGACCAGCTTAACTGAAGTGTGAGTGACATTTATGAACACCTACTATGCATGAATCATTGTGGCATAGTGGGCCAGATACAAAAATGATGCTGGATAGGCCAGATGAGATGAAGATTGATTGGCAAAGACTTGGGAGTTAACAACATCAAGGTGATGATTGAAACTAAGAGAACAGATACCCCAAGGCAAATTTCCTATATAAATGTTTGAGGTAATTGATATGCTAATTACTTTGATTTGATCATTACACAAAGTATACATGTATTGAAACATCACACTGTACCGCATACATATGTACAATTATATGTCAATTTAAAATAAAATTTAAAAAGAAATGCAATCTCAATGTTCTTTAGCATGCACAAGTAACTTGAAATCTGTGCAAATGTGAACTAAATAATAGGTTATTCTGGAACACTACCATGCATACATGATGATATATGGTCAGGTAGGGAAGGATACAAAGTTACCCCAAGGTACTAATAACGTACAAAATTATTGACCATAAAACAACTTCCTCAGCTACAAAAGTTAACCTTGATGTGTGGATCAAATGGGTGCTGGGATACTAAGAAGCCATGTTTTATAGCCTCAGCCAAGCTCCCTTGCTGCTCACCAATCCAACCTTGCTGGACTTTTCTGCCGTTCATTATCCTGCTTTCTTCAATCCCTTTCTCCGGAGAGGACTCCCTCAGTAAAGGACTCACACAAAATCCTGTCTCTGCTTCTGCTTCTAGGGAACCAGGCCTAATACAGGATTGTTAGCAGGTTTTTCCTATTACCAACAACAGACGAGAAATTGACTCTGCCTGTCTTCCCTCCTGTCATTCAGGAAGAAGTGCCTTTACTTTTTATTTAAGAAAAAAGAAAATCAGCCGGGCATGGTGGATCACACCTGTAATCCCAGCACTTTGGGAGGCCGAGGTGGGTGGATCACCTGAGGTCAGGAGTTCGAGACCAGCTTGACTAACATGGTGAAACCTCGCCTCTACTAAAAATACAAAAATTAGCCAGGCGTGGTGGTGTGTGCCTGTAATCCCAGCTACTCAGGAGGCTGAAGCAGGAGAATCGCTTGAAACCGGGAGGCGGAGGTTGCAGTGAGCCGAGATTGTGCCACTGCACTGCAGCCTGGTTGACAGAGCAAGACTCCGTCCCAAAAAAAAAAGAAAAAAAAATTCATTCTGTGTTGACGTTGGTCAGATTAAGAGTGCATCCAAAGCATCTTTACTTGAGCTTTTGGGCACATGCTGGCTCATAGAAGTTTATTTTGTTTTTTAATGATGAAACTATTTTGTCTGCTTTACAAATAACTGTACCTTACAGTGAACATTGCAACACACAACATGTATAAGATCAGGAAACATTGTTGGGTAATATTTAAACATTTGGATCTCCTAAGCAAGGTTAAACAACACCACACAGAATCACATGACAAAACTGCCAATATAAGGGCCTATTTCACTTCTGAGGCTTGTTATTTCTTGGAACACCACTCAGGATCTATATAAAGTATACTATGCATATAAACGTATTACTATTTATCTTTCGTGGGTTTTTTGTTTGTTTGTTTTTGAGACAGAGTCTTGCTCTGTCACCCAGGCTGGAGTGTGGTGGTGCCACTACTGCTCACTGCAGCCTTGGCCTCCCAGGCTCAAGCAATCCTGCCACCTCAGCGTCCCAAGTAGCTGGGACTACAGGCGTGCGTCACTGTGCCCAGTTAATGTTTTTTTGTTTGTTTGTTTGTTTTGTTTTTTGTACAGATAGGGTCTCACTATTTTGGCCAGGCTGGTCTTGAACTCCTGGGCTCAAGCAATCCTCCCACCTCAGCCTCCCAAAGTGTTGGGATTACAAGCGTAAGCCACAGCACCCTGCCTACTATTGATCTCATTGGTAGAATGACTCACTGTTAGCAGCAGACAAGACCATGGACATAAACATACAACATGTAACAGCTATAATCAAGGTTAACTAATTAAATCATGACTTTCTCTCTTATAAGCCCCTGGACCTCTTCCTGGAAATGTTGACCTCAACCTTTGACTCTATGCGTCAATGTTTTCTGTTCTTGCTTTGAATGTAACATCAGCAGATTCCTTCAAACCAGTAACATTTCTATGTTGATTGCTAATTTGCTCCCACTTTCCAAATTTCTCAACTGACTTTTGGGGAGAATCAAAATTTGGAAAAACATAAACTTCCTGAAAAGTGCTGGAAGGAATACCCATATGTAATTGCTACTTGGAACAGATCCTGTTCCGGGATTATGAGGTTCATGATCTTGACACTCTTGAAGATTACAGGCTAATTATTTTGTAGACAATATCTCAATTTTGGTTTGTTTGATGTTTCCTCACAAATAGACTCAGGTTATACATCTTTGACAATAATATCAGAGAAGTGACATTGTGTTCTTCTATTTGCATCCTGTTAGAGGGCACATACTTTTTATTTGCCCCACTAATGATGATACTTATTTGATCACTTGATAAAAGTGATATCTTCCAGGTCTTTACATTGTTAATATATCATTTGTCTCTTTGTAACAGTGATTATTTTATGATGAGGTACTTTGACACTAAGTAAAAAAACCATTTCTTATAAAAACATTTTCATTCAATCAATTGAATTCATTTCATTCAATAAAATTATATTCAATTTATATATAAATAAATCCTAATTTTTTCAATGGGTTATAATCTATTGCTATTGTTTTCATACTCAAATTTTCCAAACTTCTCCAGTGGGAACTTTTTCAAGCTGGCTTCTATGTTCTTTTGACATATCCCCATTATGCTTTGAGAATTAACTTAATTTCTGTCACAAAAGACATTCCAGACTCATCTTGTATTTTCATGCTCCATCTCCAATATCAGCCATTTCTTCCAGGAACTCTGAGTCCTTTTAGTTGGGGGTGGTATTTAAAAGACATGATCTGGGTGCTCATTGTTATTCGGGTTGCTGCTCCCCAATGGACATAGGTAGGGAACACACACACACTTTCACATATATTTTCACATCCACCTATATATATTGACAACATGTATGTTTTACATATATCAATATTTACACATGTAAAAAACATAAGTTTTCACTTATATCTGATTCCAATCCAACATAACAAGGCTCAATCTAGTCTTTTCTCTTCCTATATATGTACCTTCCCCTTCATTAACAATGAAAAATCTTTTAATTTTTTTACTTTCTTGAACAATCCTCCTGTATATAACCAGTCTCCTATCTTTTCCTCAACTCTTCTCTGCACAGATGATCTCCTCATACCTGTCAGGTTGACTCACACAACTGAACTACTACTCCATGTAGATTCCTTCTTTACCCTGCTCAGCCTCTGACACCCACAGCAAGCCATATATCCATGTGGAAGTCCAGATGTCATCTTCAATGTGTTTAAGTTCTAGTATTCAAGCCAACCACCTGAGTGGGTGCCCTTCTCATATCACTTGGGCTCTGACTCCCTAAGCAAGGCCACCTACATGCACAGATGTCCTCTTTAAACAAACAAAATAAATACAAAGAAAAAAGAAAACAAACAGCCCCTCCACTTTGCTCTGGATCTTAGCTCCTATGTAACTCAGATAAGATATTTCCCAGATTTAATCTGATTTATTAAGGAAACTTACTATTTCTAGCTCTCATTTCTCCCTCAAGCTACAGTCCTGAATTACCAAGAACTCCAATAGACAGTTTTATTGCTACTTTAACCTTAATAGCAGGACAAGGGAAAAAACAGTGAAAATAATATTAACCTAAACACAAATAATAAAATCCAAACAAGACAAATCATCTTTCCTTTATAAATGTAGGCAGCATCAGAGTCAATATTTATGGTTAATGTTTGTCTCACTCTGAGATTTACATTTGACAAACCTACAAAAAGCACTCAACCTCGCAAGTAGGCACTCAAGGTTTCTAGAAATCTTAGCTAAAAACAAGAACCATTTTAGCTGATGAGAAGAACTGAGGCTAAGAGAGTAGCACAATTCAGTAGTTTCCTTTTAGTGTAAATTTATTAAATGTCCATGAGTCCCATATGGTGACTAGCACAGAAAGAAAAAGCAAGAAAATTTGCAAAGTAATGCAGAATTCCTTTCCCTCTCTCTCCCCTCGCTGGTTATGTTTCACTCAGGAAGTGATTTAAAATACATGGTTCCAGCAACTCTACATTAGCCAAACAAATCATAGGAAGTAAAGGTACAGGGAGTCCAAAAATAACTTATCTCTGGCTTTGGAATGTGTCCTGTAGTCATAGTTTCAGATGGGTGTACCTATTGTTCTGGGAATTCATTAAAACAAAATAATGACACTATAAGATGAAGACCCAACAAAGGAGAAGCTGGAAAACTTTTTAGTTTCCTCATAGGCACCTTACGAACTTCTTCCTGTAACCCACTGACAGAACAATCCAGCTAAATTGAGCTGCCTCATTTCAAACATTTCCTGCAGCAGCTATCTGGTTCACTGTTTGGGTTATAAAGCGTCCTTTTAGTAAAATGCATAGAAAGAAAGGGTCAACAAAAGAAAATTGGAAGAAGCAAGTAAATCAAGCAAAACAGATGTTATGAATATAATCAGTAAAAGTGAAAGTGGTACTTACCCATGGTGCAAGTGATATTGCCCATTTTGATACAGTCTTTAGAATGTTCAAGAGAAAAAATTAAAGCTGCAGAGTAATGAGAAACCAATTCAATGTTCCTTAGAGTTGAGATTTGAATCCATATATAGTTGAACTCCAAGCCCAGTGCTCTTTCCATAACACACTGGGGCTTCACAACGACATGTCAGTCTAGAGAATGGCACATCTGGAAGAAATTAAACTTCTAGATGGCCACAAGCCTGAGGTCAGCCAGAATTTGGGGTAGGCCAGGAACAAATGTAATGGGATTTGATTTATTTTTCCAACTAGAGGATTACAGATAGGACTTGCCATGCAATTGAGAGCTAAGAAGGACAGCAAACAGGGGAAATTGTTGTTTGGCTGATATTTGTGTTACAAAGCTTGTATGCCCTTTGTCACTTTCTTGCTTAAAATTATAAGCTGGTTCCCCATGCGTAGAGAGTTAAGTTTAAAACTTCTTTGTATGGCATTCAGTGCCCTATCAAATCTGGATCCCATCTACACCAACAGACTTATCTCTTGCCACAAATTTGTTATACCCTACCTAGGCCACGTACTTTCAGACCTCCACGCCTGTGCTCAGGCAAGCCGCCCTATGTGGAATCCCACCCACCCCCACCTCCATTCTTTTTTCAGTATGGTAAAACCCCATTCAACATACCTAGGGCCAGCTCAAATAGGCTTTCCTCTCAACATTCCCTTTGTTCACATATCTATGTTGACTGCATAATCTCTTCTACTTGAGTCTTGTGACTACACCATGTCCTTCTCACTTCCATTGTTCTGGCAACTCCAGTGTTGTCTCAGAGTAGGTGTTCAATAAATGCTTACTGAGGAGTATTCCAGTTGGGGAGGAAGGGTTAAGAGGTAATCAACATATTTATATGGCTGACACTCAATAAATCTTTACCTTGCCCTATGAGGGAAGGAAATTAGGGAGATAAAAAGAGTTTATTACTTCATCATTACTCTCAAGGAATTTATGATCTAGTTGGGAAGAAAACCTTCACACCATGCAATTACACAGCAGCTAGGTGTTAAATTGTTACAATTGGCATTCAGAAAATGGAATGGGAGATTGTAAGCTAGAGACTTCAGGGAGGAGAGAGGGTATTCCAGGACCAAGAAACAAAATGGCCAAAGACTTGAAGATGAGAATGAAGGTGGCATTCGTGCTTGGCTAGAAGACAAGGAAGGTGTCTATGAACAAATGGATAGAGACAGGTCATGAAGGACCTGGGAAGTCAATGGAGTCACTGAGGTTTTTGAGGAGCAACATGATAAAAACATCATTTTAGGAGGTAAGTGTGGAAGCAGTAGTCTGGAAGAGAAGAGGAGGAAAGGGCTGGTAAGGCAGTTTGCCATTTCCAATTTCAATGTAGGTGATTTAGGTTGGAGGAGAAAGAAGGAAAAGGGAAGGAAGAGTACACACTCCCAATAATTGTACTAAGATCAAGGCAAGGGCCCTTGGTGGGGGTGGACAGGATGGTGCTAGTTTGTGGTATGGCTTACTGGCATCCTGTTTTACTAGTGACATTGACATGTGTTGGTTCAAATAAATTAATACCATCTCAACTAACCCATTTGGCAAAAACAAATGTATAAAACAACAGGTGGGCTGACACACACGACCCCACAAATGAAAATACAAAGCATGTCACATATTTCACTGCTAGCAAGCACAGAGAAACAATAAACTTTTCTATTTCTTTCTTATTTTTGCTCCACAAAAGTATCTGTTGACCTATACATGGCATTCTGGGTAAGTAATATATGCCGGATACTGCAAACACAGAAAAAGGAGAATGCAAGAGGAAGAAGGGGATTAGAGATGCATTATACAATTAACGAACATACAAGTATTGTCATATCATTTAAAATAAAACATTAAGACAATCCGAAGTAAAGCAGTGAAAGCAATAGGAGCTGACACACACATAAAATCACCTTCTGTCTACCCACTATACTTTGAGCTACTCAAGGACAGAGTTACTGAAATCTGTGCTCCCAAGTGCCTGACACAAAGCAAGGGCTCAGAAAATAATCTAGCTTATACTCCATTTCCAGTTTTAGTTACTTTATTTTGAGAAATGGAAATCAAATGCAAATCTTGCATGTTAATCTCTGAGTGCCATAGAACGTGCTTATTTCAGAGGCTTGGACTAATTCTTAACCCATAGCACTTTCTCCACCTGTTAGAATTTCAGACATTTCAGGCTAGAATTCCAGGAGGAAATAGTAGTGCTTCTTTTTACAGAGTAGTCTTCATCTGGGAGTTATCCCTACAGATGAGTAGGGGTTATGAGAAAAAGGTGAGGACTCTGAACAGACAATACCAGAGCAGCAGTTCTCAAACTTTTTGCTCTCAGGATCCCTTTAGTCATCAAAATTACTGAGGACCCTTAAAGAGCTTTTATTTATATCGATAACATCTATAGATATATATTGTATTTGAAATTAAAATGTTTGAAGTCAGGTAGCGTGATGCCTCCAGCTTTGTTCTTTTGGCTTAGGATTGACTTGGCGATGTGGGCTCTTTTTTGGTTCCATATGAACTTTAAAGTAGTTTTTTCCAATTCTGTGAAGAAAGTCATTGGTAGCTTGATGGGGATGGCATTGAATCTATAAATTACCTTGGGCAGTATGGCCATTTTCACAATATTGATTCTTCCTACCTATGGGCATGGAATGTTCTTCCGTTTCTTTGTATCCTCTTTTATTTCATTGAGCAGTGGTTTGTAGTTCTCCTTGAAGAGGTCCTTCACGTCCCTTGTAAGTTGGATTCCTAGGTATTTTATTCTCTTTGAAGTAATTGTGAATGGGAGTTCACTCATGATTTGGCTCTCTGTTTGTCTGTTATTGGTGTATAAGAATGCTTGTGATTTTTGTACATTGATTTTGTATCTTGAGACTTTGCTGAAGTTGCTTATCAGCTTGAGATTTTGGGCTGAGACAATGGGGTTTTCTAGATATACAATCATGTCATCTGCAAACAGGGACAATTTGACTTCCTCTTTTCCTAATTGAATACCCTTTATTTCCTTCTCCTGCCTAATTGCCCTGGCCAGAACTTCCAACACTATGTTGAATAGGAGTGGTGAGAGAGGGCATCCCCAAAACAGCATGGTACTGGTACCAAAACAGAGATATAGATCAATGGAACAGAACAGAGCCCTCAGAAATAACGCCGCATATCTACAACTATCTGATCTTTGACAAACCTGACAAAAACAAGCAATGGGGAAAGGATTCCCTAGTTAATAAATGGTGCTGGGAAAACTGGCTAGCCATATGTAGAAAGCTGAAACTGGATCCCTTCCTTACACCTTATACAAAAATTCATTCAAGATGGATTAAAGACTTAAACGTTAGACCTAAAACCATAAAAACCCTAGAAGAAAACCTAGGCAATACCATTCAGGACATAGGCATGGGCAAGGACTTCATGTCTAAAACACCAAAAGCAATGGCAACAAAAGCCAAAATTGACAAATGGGATCTAATTAAACTCAAGAGCTTCTGCACAGCAAAAGAAACTACCATCAGAGTGAACAGGAAACCTACAAAATGGGAGAAAATTTTTGCAACCTACTCATCTGACAAAGGGCTAATATCCAGAATCTACAATGAACTCAAACAAATTTACAAGAAAAAAACAAACAACCCCATCAAAAAGTGGGCGAAGGACATGAACAGACACTTCTCAAAAGAAGACATTTATGCAGCCAAAAAACACATGAAAAAATGCTCACCATCACCGGCCATCAGAGAAATGCAAATCAAAACCACAATGAGATACCATCTCACACCAGTTAGAATGGCAATCATTAAAAAGTCAGGAAACAACAGGTGCTGGAGAGGATGTGGAGAAACAGGAACACTTTTTCACTGTTGGTGGGACTGTAAACTAGTTCAACCCTTGTGGAAGTCAGTGTGGCGATTCCTCAGGGATCTAGAACGAGAAATACCATTTGACCCAGCCATCCCATTACTGGGTATATACCCAAAGGACTATAAATCATGCTGCTATAAAGACACATGCACATGTATGTTTATTGCGGCACTATTCACAATAGCAAAGACTTGGAACCAACCCAGATGTCCAACAATGATAGACTGGATTAAGAAAATGTGTCACATATACACCATGGAATACTATGCAGCCATAAAAAATGATGAGTTCATGTTCTTTGTAGGGACATGGATGAAATTGGAAATCATCATTCTCAGTAAACTATCGCAAGAACAAAAAACCAAACACCACATATTCTCACTCATAGGTGGGAATTGAACAATGAGAACACATGGACACAGCAAGGGGAACATCACACTCTGGGGACTGTTGTGGGGTGGGGGGAGGGGGGAGGGATAGCATTAGGAAATATACCTAATGCTAAATGACAAGTTAATGGGTGCAGCACACCAGCATGGCACATGTATACATATGTAACTAACCTGCACATTGTGCACATGTACCCTAAAACTTAAAGTATAATAATAATAATAATAAAGAAATTAAAATGGAAAAATGTTTAAAATATACAATGATTTATTTAAATGTCACAGTACTCAAATGTCTGGGTTAATAGAGGATTACTGGATTCTGCTTAACATATTCTACTAGTTCTCAGAGGAATGACATCTTCACCCATACTACAGTCTGCAGAAAATTCCACTGTATATTCATGAGAAAATGAGTAAAAAAGGCAAATAATATCTTAATATGAAAATAGTTTTGACCTTAAAGACCCCCTAAAAGGGTCTCAATAACTCACAGACTATACTGTGAGAATGTCTGAAGTAAAGAAAGAACTCAGCATGGACAAATTGTACTTGGGCAACACCCACAGTTGATGAGAAAGAGGAAGAGGACAAACCAGTCAGAAGAGACCATGTGGACAGCTGGGAAAGTGAAGCAAATAACAAACTAATATTTTCTGTAAATTCGCCCAGAGGAGTAACAGCCTATAGAGAGAGATTGTTTGAATCATTAAAATTGGATTCTAATAGATGAATAGGCAAAATACATTGGTAGATAATTTGTTTTTTAATGGCTTTAAAAATTCAGGTAAATTAAAATTAAAACAATAATATGCTATGTTCCCTTAGCTAATCAGCTTTTCTTCGGTGCTATCTCAGAGATTCTTCAGATATGATAAGAAATACCCTGTTATACAGGCTTTCAAGAGTGTCATAAATGTGAAGTGTAGAGAAGCACCCTGGAGGATCAAGGACAAGGGTCTACCAGGCCTGACGAAGACAACACTAGAAATGTAAAGATCACTTTCACTTTGGAACATACATGTAAAACTCCTAAATAAAACTTTAACAAACTAAATATAGCATCACCTTGAAAGATTTGCCTGCTATATATAAGAAGGAATTATTCCAGTAATGCAAGACCGGTATCACATGGGAAACTACCAACATAAGTTATCAGATTAACAGATAAAAATTTTAAATCCATAATTATCTTATCTCAACAGATGTCAGGAATTGATTTTTAAATTTACAGTCATTCTGTATTTAAAAGTTTAAAATGTTCCATGTAGAGGATTTCTTTCTTGACATGATGTAGAATATCTAAATTAAAAAACCAAGAAGCAAATACCATTCCCCTTAATACAGGAAGGCATGATACTTCTTGTTGCCAATTATATTTAACACGGTACAAGAAAAGCTTTAAAAGGACAAAAATGAGGAATGCGTATAGAAAAGGAAGATATATGGTATTCCAGTTTGGATTACATGAATGCATACCTATACAACTCCAAAAATACCAACTAAAAATAGCCAAAAGTAATATATGAACTCATAAATTAGGAGGTAAATCTACTAAAAACTGCATTGCTACATATAACCATAGAACTAGAAAATATAATGATAAAAGAATTCATATATAAGGGAGACATACTGAAACACAGTATTACTTTAAAATTTATAAAAAGACAAATAGGAATGAAAAAAGGAAGATATAAATCAACAGAGATGTATTATGCTCTTGATTGGAAAGTCTAAATATAGCAAGAATGAAATAGACTCTAATTTGAATTATGTTACATCTATATATTAATCTAAAGTCCCCATGGCATCCTTTATATAACTTGACAGACTGGTAGTGATATTCATCTAGAAGAATAAGTAGACACAGATACTAGTATATGTATTTCCTTAAATGTAAATATGGCAAATTTATCTGTAGATTTTGGTCTTCTACAAAGAAGCAATCATCAAAACCTTATGGCACTGGGGTAAGAATAGAAAGTTATTGTGAATAGTGCCGCAATAAACATACGTGTGCATGTGTCTTTATAGCAGCATGATTTATAATCCTTTGGGTATATACCCAGTAATGGGATGGCTGGGTCAAATGGTATTTCTAGTTCTAGATCCCTGAGGAATCGCCACACCAACTTCCACAACGGTTGAACTACTTTACAGTCCCACCAACAGTGTAAAAGTGTTCCTATTTCTCCACATCCTCTCCAGCACCTGTTGTTTCCTGACTTTTTAATGATTGCCATTCTAACTGGTGTGAGATGGTATCTCATTGTGGTTTTGATTTGCATTTCTCTGATGGCCAGTGATGGTGAGCTTTTTTCATGTGTTTTTTGGCTGCATATAAATGTCTTCTTTTGAGAAGTGTCTGTTCATTGGAACCAACCCAAATGTCCAACAATGACAGACTGGATTAAGAAAATGTGGCACATATACACCATGGAATACTATGCAGCCATAAAAAATGATGAGTTCATGTCCTTTGTAGGGACATGGATGAAGCTGGAAACCATCATTCTCGGCAAACTATTGCAAGGACAAACAACCAAACACCGCATGTTCTCACTCATAGGTGGGAATTGAACAAAGAGAACACATGGACACAGGAAGGGGAACATCACACACCGGGGACTGTTGTGGGGTCGGGGGAGGGGGGAGAGATAGCATTAGGAGATATACCTAATGCTAAATGACAAGTTAATGGGTGCAGCACACCAACATGACACATGTATACATATGTAACAAACCTGCACGTTGTGCACATGTACCCTAAAACTTAAATAAAAAAAAAAGAATAGAAGGTTTAGCAATGGATCCAAACTATTTGAACTTAATAGTTGCTAAATCAGAAGCAACACAAATATAAGGAAAGACTCACTTTTTAGTAAATAGTTGAGGAATCGCTCGGTATCGAAATGGGGAATATAGAATTACAACATGTACCACAGTGCAAACATTCCAGATGGGTTTTTTAAAAGTTGATTTTTTAAAAAACATAGAATAGTATATTTGTCCAAGATGTGAACAGACAAAATTAGTTCTGATCCAGAAAGACAAAAAATTGATTAATTCATATATACTGAAATAAAGAAATAACTTCTTGCATCAGGGAATGTATGCAATAAAATGAAGTGAAAGGAACAGAAAAAGGACATATCTGCATCATCACTGATAAAGGCTAAGGAAAAGGTGGATGCAAATATCCAAGTAAAAATCAAAGTATGACTTCCAGTTTCAAGTCCACTGTATAAGAAGCTTGGAAGTCATCACTCCCATCCCCACAATACAAACTGGAAATCAACAACTCTTCTCAGCTCCATCAGAGAACTGAGATCACAGGGCAAACTGCTTCCCCCAAAATTAGAGAAAGAGACAGACCGATACAGACTCATAGCTTACATGAACAGAAACCTCCATAGGAACACAAACAGAAACTTACAGTTTAGGTTCTCTGGGGTAGGAAAACCTAACTATAACTGAGGAGGCTGAGTGTGGATAAGCTCAAAAGCTTAAAAACTCCAGGGAGCCCAGTCTTAGGGGGACCTCACACTTTGAAGAGTTTTACCTCCAGGAGTCCTAAAACATTCTTGTTCTTACAGTGAAGATCAGAGAAAAATCTCTTTCTGCTTCCAGCAGGGGGAGGGGAAACAGTCATTTTACAATTATAACCAGAGCATTTGGTTTTTCTTATAAGGCATACCTTCATGAAAAACTATTTTACCAGGGCCTAATCAACTTGGGAAAAAGTCAGTATCTAATTCTATCTCCCACCAGCCTTTCTATCTTACCTAAGTGGGGAAAAAACAAAACGAAAGGGAGAAGCACTTTTCAAAGTCATAACTGAGGGCACAGGCTCACTAAAAAACTGAAACCTAATCATATGACTACAGAATGCTTCCATTCTCTCAACATTTTATCACTACTTCTATAGAGATCCTGTATAATAACAGGGGAATATGACTGAAAGAATTGTACCTTTTAAATTTAGTTAAGAAGTCTCTAGGGAAATGGAAACCCAAATACAAAACAGTCAAAAACAGACACTAGTGGAAATCTTAGCCTCTGACACATTTAGTTACAACAAATGTAAACACAGCCTAACTCCTATCCAGATAAACATAAACCTTATACTAAAGGTCTATTTACCTCAGTCACTTTTACCTAGTATATCATGTCTAGCTTTCAACAAAAAAATACAAGGTATACTAAAGGACAAAAAAAAAAAAAACACTGCATGAAGATAAAGAGTCAGACATGGAAGGGATGTTAGAATTACTATAACAGCAATTTAAAATATGTTTAATATGCTAAAGGCCCTAATGGAAAAAGTGGACAACACGCAAGAGCAGATGAGTAATGTAAGCAGAGAGATGGAAATCTTAAGAAAGAATCAAAAGGAAATGCTAGAAATCAAAAACACCATAACAGAAATAAAGAATGCCTTTGATTGATTCATCAATAAATTGGACACAGCAGAGAAAGAATGAGCAAGCTGGAAGAAACAGCAACAGAAACTTCTGAAACTGAAATTCAAAGAGAAAGAAAATGGAAAAGGAACAGAATGTCCAAGGACTGTGGAACAATTACAAAAGACATATAACTGGAATACCAGAAGGAGAAGAAAGAAATACAAGAAGCCAGGCGTGGTTGGTTGCTCACCCCTGTAATCCTAGCACTTTGGGAGGCCTAGGTGGGCGGATCACGAGGTCAGGAGTTCAAAACCAGCCTGGCCAATATGGTGAAATCCCGTCTCTCCTAAAGATACAAAAAATTAGCCAGGCATGGTGGTGCGCACCTGTACTCCCAGCTACTCAGGAGGCTGAGGCAGGAGAATCACTTGAACCCAGGAGGCAGAGGTTGCAGTGAGCCGAGATTAAGCCATTGTACGCCATTGTACTCCAGCCTGGGCAACAGGCCAAGACTTCGTCTCAAAAAAAAAAAAAAAGAAAGAAAGAAAGAAATAGAAGAAATACATAAAGTAATAATGACTAAGAATTGTTCCAAATTAATGACAGATACCAAACCACAGGTCCAGGCAGGAAGCTCACAGAACACTAAGGAGGATGAATACAAAAAAATCTATACCTACGCATATCATATCCAAACTGCAGAAAATCAAAGGAAAAAAATCTTCAAAGTTGCCGGGGTAAAACAAATACCTTACCTTTTACCTATGGAGGAGCAAGGACAGAATTACAGCAGACATCTTCAGAAATCTCTTCAAGAATACAGAGATAGACATAACATGCTACTACTAGTCAAAACAAATGTGGAGTAGGTATATTAATTTCAGACAGAGCAGACTTCACAGCAGGGAAAATTATCAGCGATAAAGAGGGGTACTGCATAATGATAAAGGGGTCAATACTCTAAAAACACATAATAATCTCTAATAAATAAGCACCTAACAACAGTGTCAACATATGAGGCAAAAACTGATAGAGATACAAGGAGAAATAGATGAATGTACTATTATAGTTGGAGACTTCACCACCCCTCTATTAGTAATTGACAGATACAGCAGACAGAAGATCAGTAAAGACATAGGTAAACTGAACAGCATCATCCATCAACTAGATCAAGTTGATGTCTATAAAACACTTCATTTAACAACAGCAGAATACATATTCTTCTCAAGCTCACACAGAACATTCACTAAGACAGAAAACATTTGGGCCATAAAACATACTTTAACAAATTTAAAAGAACAGAAATCATGCAAAGTATGCTCTTAGAGGACAATGGAATTGGACTAGAAATCAGTAAGATAAAGCTTGAAAACTCAAATACTTGGAGATTAAACACTCTTCTAAATATCACATGGGTTAAAGAAGTCTAAAGAAAAATTAAAAAACATTTTGAACTAAATGAAAATGAAGAAACCACTTATCAAAATTTGTGGGATGCAGTGAAACCAGTGCTTAGAGGGATATTTATAGTATTGAATGCATATATTAATAAAGAAGAAAGATCTATAATCAATAATCTAAGCCTCCACCTTAGGTAACTAAAAAAATTAAAAGAATTGAATCCAAAGTAAGCAGAAGAGAAGAAGTAATAAAACTTAGAGCAGAAATCAATGAAACTGAAAACAGGACATCAACAGAGAAAGTCAACAAAACCAAAAGCTGGTTCGTTGAAAAGATCAATAAAATTGATAAACCTCTAGCCCGGTTAAGTAAGCATGAAAGACAGAAGGCACAAATTACTTTTTGTATTTTGGTATTACAAAATAATACCGTGATCTGATTGTGATACATTGTATGTATTAAAATGTCACTGTGTACCCCACAAATATGTATAAATTACATGTCAATGTAAAAATAATTAAGGAAAAAATAAAATAGAGACCATCACTATCGATCATATGGTCATTAAAAAGATAATAAAGGAATATTAACAATTTGATGCCCACAAATTTGATTAATTCAGATGAAATGGATCAATTCTCCTTGAAATACACAATCTACCAAAACTCATGCAAGGAGAAACAGATCATGTGAAAAGACATGTATCTATTAAATAAACTAAACTACTAATAAATAAACTTCCAAGACAGAAAGCCCTAGACCCAGATGGATTCACTAGTGTATTCTACCAAACATTTAAAGACAAAATTGTACCAGTTTTCTATAATCTCTTTCAGAAGATAGAAGCAAAGGGAACACTTCTTAATTCATTACCCTAATACCAAAACTAAATGGAGAGATTACAAGAAAGCTAAACTACAGACCAATATCTCCCATGAACATAGATGCAAAAATCCTGAACATATTAGCAAATTGAGCACGAGAATACATAAAAAGAATTATATGTACATCATGACCAAGTGGGATTTATCCCAGTTATGGAAGGCTAGTTCAACATTCAAAAATAAATTAGCGTAATCTAGCATATTAACAGGCTTAAGAAGAAAAATCACATGATCATATAAATCGACATAGAAAATACATTTGACAATACACAACACCCAGTCACGATAAAAACTCTAATTAAACTAGGAATAGAGGGGAACTTCTTCAACTTGATAAAGAACATCTACAAAAACCTACAGCTAACATTTAATTGTACAAGACTCAAGACTTTTCCAGCAACATTAGCAAAAAGCAAGGATATCCCTTCTCACCAACCCATTTCAACATCATACTGAAAGACCTAGCTAATGCAAAAAAGACAAGGAAGGGAAGTAAAAGATACACAGAGTGGGAGAAAGAAATAAAAACTTTTTTTTCACTGATGACATGATTGTCGATGTAGAAAATCCAAAGAGTCAACAACTCCTGAAACAAATGAGTAACTATAGCAAGGTTGCAGAATATAAGGTTAATATACAAAAATCAACTGCTTTCTCATACACTAGCAATGACAAACTGGAATTTGAAAAATCAGAACACAATGCTATTTACATTAGTTCTAAAAATCAAATAATTAAGTATAAAACTAACCAAAATATGTACAAGACCTACATGAGGAAAACTACAAAACTCAGATGAAACAAATCAAAGATCTAAATAAATAGATATTCCATGAACTTGGATAGGAAGACTCAATATTGTCAAGAAGTAAGTTTTTCCCAACTTGATCTACAGGTTCAGTGCAGTTCCAATCAAAATTCCAGCAAGTTATTTTGTGGGTATCAACAAACTGATTCTAAAGTTTAGCCAGAGAGACAAATGACCGAGAATAGCCAACACAATTTTGAAAGAGAAGAACAAACGTGGAAGACTGACACTATCCAACTTCAAGGCTTACTATAAAGCTACAATAATCAAGACAGTGTGATAATGGCATAAGAATACAGATCAATAGAACAGAACAAATCCAGAAATATACCCACAAAAATATAGTCAATGGATCTTCGACAAATGAGCAAAGGCAATACAATGACACAAATATATTCTTTTCAATAAATGGTACTGAAACAACTGGACATGAACATGCAAAAAAAAATGAATCTAGAGGTAGGTCTTCAACTTTCACAAAAATTAACTCAAAATAGATGACTGACCTAAATGTAAAACACACAACTATAAAACTCCTAGAAAATAATGTAGGCTAAAATCTAAGTGATCTTAGGTTTGGTGGTGACCTTTTAGATACAACACCAAAAGCATGATCCATGAAAGAAAAAATTGATAGACTGGACTTCATTATAATTTAAAACTTCTGCTCTGCAAAAGCCACTGTTAACTGAATGAAAAAGCAAATCACACATGGGAAAAATATTTGCAAAAGACATATCTTAGAAAGGGATTGTATCTAAAATAAGTAAGAAACTCTTTAAGCTCAAGGATAAGAAAACATTCCTATTAGAATGCCTAAAATCCAAAACACTAACAAAACCAAATGTTGATGAGGATATGGAGTAACAGGAACTCTCGTTCACTGCTGATGGAAATGTAAAATGGTACAGCCACTTTGGAGGACAGTTTGGTGGTTTCTTACAAAATTAAACATAGTCTTACCATATGATCCAGCAACACTTCCTGGTATTTTACTTAAGTGAGTTGAGAACTTATGTCCATACAAGATCCTGCACACAAACGTTTATAGCAGCTTTATTCATAATTGCCAAAATGTGGAAGGAACCAAGCTGCCCTTCAGTGGTTGAAAGGATAAATAAACTTTGTGCCTCCAGACAATGGAATACTATGCAGTGATAAAAAGAAATAAGCTGGTTACTGTATGGGATAAATGGGGAAAAAAATGAAAGAAAAGAAATGAGCTATCAAGTCATGAAAAGATATGAGGAGCCTTAAATGCATAGTGCTAAGTAAAATAAGCCATTCTGAAAAGGCTGCATAATGTATGATTCTAACTATATGACATTCTGGAAAAGGCAAAACTATGGAGACAGTAAAATGATCAGCGGTTGCCAGGGGTTTAGGGTGGGGGAGGGGGGATAAATAGGCAGAACTCAGAGGAATTTTAGGGCAGTGAAACTATTCTGTATGATACTATAATGGTCATGCATGTCATTATACACTTGTCAAAACCCATAGAGTATATAACACAAAGAGGGAACTCTAATGTAAACTATGGTTTACATTAATAATTATATTTAAACTATTATTTAATAATAGTTATAATACATTATAATTATACTATTATTTAATAATAATGTCTCAACATTAGCCCATCAATTTTAACAAGTGTACAACACTCATGCAAGATGTTAATAGCGGAAACTGGGGTGTCTCGAGAATATATGACAACTCTATACTTTCCATTCAGTCTTTTTGTAAACCTAAAACTGCTCAAAAAAGTCTATGAATTTTTAAAATATGAAAAGAAACTAAAAGAGCCGTTTACACATAAGGAAATTTTGATGCTAAAAATCATCCTGTGTAACACAGAAATCCCCCTAGTAATGACAGAATAGAAATTTTAAGTCATTTAAACCAATGGTTCTCAAACTTCAGTGTGCATCAGAATCACCTGGAGGGCTGTTAAAACACAGATTGCTGGGCCCCACCCCTGACTTTCTGATTACCTAGGTCTGAGGTGAGGCCTGAGAGTTTATTTCTAACAAGTTCCTGGAGGATGCTGATGCTGCTAGTCTTGGGCATCAAGAGAGATATAAAGTCTGATAAAATAAGACTAAGGCTGAGCAGTAACCAAAATGAGATTTTAGAGTATACAAAAGATAAGGAGCACATATTAAATAACCTGAATCTTTACTGCAGGTTAGATCGGGAGAATCTGGCAGAGAAGAAGGACCAAGGATCAGAATCTATAAGTCCCAAATGTTTAAGAACTTGAGGACTGAAATGGAGTGTCTGTCTCTTTCTGTCTCTGTCACCACTATTTATAATACTGTATTGCTACGCTGACCTGAACGCTACAAATTTGCAATGGGCAATGAGCAAAAATGATAAGATGGGTAGGAATGAATAGATCAGCTTAGCTAAGAAGAGAGTAACAACTGAAGAATACTGCTGAGGTCACAGTAGAAAGCACTCAGGCTCAGGCGCTAAGGATGGGAGGAGGGGAGTGAATCAGATCATGGGCACCTGTACTCCCTAGGTGAGAGAGAGAGAGATGGAGAGACGGACAGAGAGAGCGATAGACTGAAACAGAGACATGTATAGTCCATCTCTATTTGACTAAAGTAAGGTAATATAAAGATATAGGCTGTTCTCATTTCCATATTGTGTGGTGTGCATACAAGATCAGCAATAAGAAGGGTCCCTTGCTCTTCACCCCCTCTAATTCAAGAAGAGTCTGTAATAGACATCTAAAGGCAGCTCATAGTTCTACTCAGGATGTCCTGGAAGATAAAGGGCAGCTTATAAGCTCAAACTCCTATACATTCTGTAAGTGTAAATCTTCATGAATGTGTGCATCTCCCTGTCCTCAGAGGGGACAGAGTGGGGGGAATAGGAAGACTCTCTCTTTGGCCCCCATCATTTGTGCCCACCTGTCTGAATGTCATTCTTCTAAAGCTGCCCATCAGAGAGCACATCCAGTGATTTTGACTCTCGTTTGTCACTGCATCCTTAACACTAAAAAGAGTATCTGTCACACTCTAGAAACTCAAGACATAGGAAGGCAAGAAAAGAGACATATATGCACTCAGTCCATATATATACATATAGGTAGGCAAGGCTCCATCTCATTGAATCCTTGGCTTAATACTTGAGACAGCACTCACATCTAGGTTGGAAGGAAGTGAGGGAGCAAATCAGAAGGCTCTGGTTCCCGCCCACCACCCTGTGTGTGGACAGCAGGTGGGGAACACAGAGAAAGCTCACTGTCTCACTCTGGATACCTGCATACATGGACATTATTTAATAAGGACATTTATTCTAATACACAGTCAAGCCCACCAGAGCACCTGAAGTCCCTAACTATTCTGTTCTGTGCTTCCCCAACACACACCCATCACTCAAAAACTATGACAGGGGAGGGTGGGAGGGGTGATGTCTAGGCTCTCTGTCCTTCTTGGTACAGTTGAGCTCCCCCTCTCTGAATCCTTGCCCAGGTGCATTGCATTGAGCCAGCACTAGCACCCAGATAGCAAGGATTAGAGAGGGGGAGCAGGGCAGAAGGCTTGGGCACCTGCCATGCTCGAAGCAGAGAAGGTTCTCTGTTACACAGGTCTGTGTGAGAACAGGAATGAGAGTCTTGCATTGTGTATATGTTGGGAGAGGGTGTCAATAAGAAGTCCCATTTTGTGGCCCACACTAACTCAGCACGTGCAGGAATATTAGGTGACAAAAAGTCAAGTCTCCTACACATATTCTTTGAGGCAAGAACCAAGTCCATCTTGTGTGATACCATATGCCCACTGCCCTGGCAGCACAGTGTTAGCATGTACTAAGTGCTCAATACTTGTGAAAGGGAGGTAGAGGGGAAGGAGAGGGAGGAGGAAGTGTGACTCACAGGCACTTTGTCTGTCTATGGGCAGAAAAAGGCCCCTCTGAGAGTCCTGGAATAGGTGCTGCACTGAGACAGCATGCACATTTAGGTGGCAAGGATACAAGGGGAAGCAGAGCAGCAGGCTCAGGATGTGCACACCACATATATTTGCACAGGTATCCATGTCTGTGGGAGGGAATAAAGAAAAGCCTGATTTCTGGCACCCTGAGCCCATGTATTCACAGGAAGTTGGATGACATGAGGATGCTTATTCTCCATGAGCCTGCTAGACAGTAAGGTCGGCATCTCTGACAGGTTAGTTTACTGTGGCATTCCCAAACAGCAGGAATTCAGTAAATTTGTTAAAGGGATGAATAAATGAATGGACCAAAAACATGCACACACAAATGACTGACTGAAAGAATGAACAAAGGAAAGAGAAGGGATGGACAGGCTCTGTCCTACACATAGGCAAGGCTCACAAGCTGGTATCCTTGCACAAGCCCATTGCACTGCTAAGACAGCACTTGTGCCTAGGCTGCAAGGCTAGGAGAGGGCAAGCAAAAATCAAAGTCCAGGCACCTGCACACCAGGCATGCATCTGAGTGTGTGTGGCAAGGAAACTTGCAGGCAAGTTTAGATAATAAGGCTCCTTCCTTTCAGCTTTGTACAGAAATGTTTCTACACTTACACATGTGTGTGTGCACATGCATGCACAATGTGAGCATGTGTATTCATAAGAGAATGAGAAGGCTCAATTCCTGACACACTTGTGTCTGTTGCCTAGGCCTGGGGAAGTCTAGGCACCTAATACCTCCACTAGATAGGAAGTCCTGGAGAGAGACACTGTCCATTATTTAGCAGGGTACTCCCAGCACAGCTCATGGCACATCAAAAGTGCGCAATAAACACGGGCTGCTTGAATTGTTCAGCAGAAGATTCACGATGACAAGGCTCACCCTCCTGTAATCCATGCACACAGGAGGTGTTTTGAGAATTCACAACTCCGATATGCAATGGGTATGGGAGAAGGAGCAGTTCATTCTTCTGCACATGGGAGGGGGGTGGGGGAGGAGAGAGAAAGAAAGACAGAGAGAAAGAGAGAGAGAGGAGAGAGATTGATTGATTGAGAGAGAGACAGATTGAGATTAAAGTGTCAGGTGCACGCCTGGAGAAGCAGTGCCAAGGCTATTCCCTAATAAAGTACTTGTTGTGTGTTCACTTAGCCTCATGTGCTCACTGTGTGGTTATGGAGGAGGTGGAGACAGTAATGAAATGATGGCTTCCCTGCCACAGTCTGCATGGACTCGGCATTGGGAACGTACATGAGCAATGCAGGAGCTCATTCTCTTCCACCCTTCACCTGACTAGCTTATCACTGCCCCTAGCTAGCACTTACACTAAATCAGTGATTCTCAAACTTAAGTGAGCATCAGAATCAGTTGAGAGCCTTGGTATAGTACAGATTTCCATGGTTTATGGTGTAGTAGGTCAGGGATGAGCCCAAGAATTGGCATTTTTAACAAGCTCCTAGGTGATACACATGCTGCTGGCCCAGGGACCACACTGAGAACCACTGCTCTATACATAACTTAAAGAAATGAAATAATGGGACATAGAGGGGTGATGCAAAGACTCTACACTTTTAAACATGGATGAGATTCCCTCTCTGAATTTTTGTACAAGGCAATGGACTGGAATAGCATTTGTACCCAACTAACAAGAATGAAAGAGAGGGACAACCTGAATAGAAGGCTCGAGCATCTTCAAATCCATTGTGTTTGTGTGTATGTACAAAAGAAACAGCACTCTCTGGCTCACAGGTGATTTTCCTATGACCATACAAAGGTGAAGTGTCTTTTCTTCATATGCATGTGTGAGATGACTGACAAGTAGGGCCACTTTCCTTCAAGCTCTGGCGGCATAAGCAGCAAGTAGAAAGCCTACTGCCTTGCACACCAGACATGAGTGAGAAGATGCTGCTAATGACACTCATTATCCTATGCACACTGTGGCTGCAGCTCTGTGTAAGGGGGGACACACCTTTTGTAGTTCTCTAGCTGAGCACCGTTGGGGGGTTGGAGAGGGGATGATGGGAAGACTCACTCTCTGCTACATACGTATGCATGAACAATGTGGGCAACGGAAGTTCCTTCTCTTAAACATACTCACTAGGCATGTGAGTATGAGTTCTGTGTCTTTCTTGACCACCCTGTCTCTCCATGTCTGGTGCATGACAGGAGCTCCACCCCTGCTTGTTAAAGGTGGGAATGAATGAAGGATGGGGATTATAAACAGGTGTTCTTCGCTGTATGCAGAAAAGGCTCAGCCATGGAATGCTTGCCTGGGTGCACCGCATTGACACAGCACTTGCATCCAGGTACCAGGATTCAAGAGGGGGAACAGGACTGAAGGCCCAAGCAGCCATACAGAGTATGTGTGTGTGCACGTGTGCATGTGTGCACATGTGCTCACATGGGTTTACAGGGAAGGCTCACAGCATATAGTGTGTTCATCTGTGACTGTACAGAAAAGTAATGAAAAGGATCTCTCCTATACAGAGCAGCAAGAAGGAAAGTAGCAGTAAGAAGACTTCCCTCATTTAATCCCCATCTATAAGGGAGTTAAGGAAGCTCACTGGCTTGCATGCTGAGAATGGGAGAGAGGAGAGCACAACAGGCTCCATCTCCTACCCTTTCAGTAGGTGGGGTTCTCTGCATGCAGGGCCATGTCTCTGAGTGTGTCTGGTGTACAAGGATTGGGGACATTTGAGAATTTCACTTGAGCAGAACCTGCACATGCTCGTGCATGCAGACTGGGTAACAAGGAACATATAGATCTACTTCGTTCTTTTGAACAGTGGCCTATTCATCCACAACATTTATGTACAGTGTGTTTATGAGTCCCTACCAGAATGTAGGGTAGCAACCTGTCTATTTTGATCCCTGCTATATCCTTGGTGATGAACATAATACCTGTTGTCTAATAGACACTTGAATATCTGTGGAAGGAAGAGGAGGGAGAGTTGATGTGCAAAAGCTCTGTCCCTTTAAGTGTAGACAAGGCTTCTTCCCTTGGAATTCTTGAAAAGGGACAGTGAGTCAAGGCAGTACTGGCACACAGGCTGAAAGAATGTGAGTGATGCACCAGGTCAGAGGGACCACTCTGTGAGGACATGTCTCTGTGGATGTAACCAAGTCAGGCCCTTTCTCTTGCACACAGCGTATTTATGTGTGATTGTACTGAGGTTTAGTAGATTCTCCAACATGTATCTGTACCCCACCCACCCTGTACCCCACCCACCCTCAGGACATGCAGATATAATGAATGAGAAGGAGTCCATTCTCCTCCCTGAACTGTACACTCCATGAAGGTAGGGAACCAGATATGGCTCATTCTCCTGTGGGCCAACTGCCCAGGACAGCATCTGCAATAGAGTAGGTAGGTACTCAACAAATAGTCATAGAAAGGATGGAAGGAGGAGGTAGAAGTGTTCTGTCCTATGCGAAGATGTCACTCCCCCTTGCAGAATCCTTGCCTGGGTGCACTGCATTCAGAAAGCACTCTCACCCAGGTAGCAAGGATTAGAGAGGGGGAACCAGGACAGAAGATTCCAGTACCTGTACACCTCACATGTGCATCTAACAAGAAGGCTTGCTGTTCTTGCCTAGTGCATTAACCTTGCATTGAACTAAAGTAGAGAGAAGTTGCTTCGACAAGTATCAGGCTGGGTGCAGTGGCTCACACCTATAATCCCAACACTTTGGGAGGCTAAGGCTGGTGGACTGCTTGAGCCTAGGAGTTTGAGACCAGCTTGGGCAACATAGTGAGACCCCATCTCTACAAAAAATAAACACAAATTAGCCAGGCATGGTGGCACAAGCCTGTGGTCCCAGCTACTTGAGAGGCTGAGGTGGGAGGATCGCTTGAGCCCAGGTGGTTGAGGCTGCAGTGAACTGTGATGGTGCCAGTGCACTCCAGCCTGAGCAACAGAGCAATACTCCATCAAAAAAGAAAGAAAAGAAAAGAGAGAAGAAAAGAAAGGAAAGGAAAGGAAGGAAAGAAAGGAAAGAAAGAAAAGAAAAAGAAAGAAAAGAAGGAAGGAAGGAAAGAAGGAAAAAACAAGAAACAAGTATCAATGTGACAGCAGGAATGAGAAGACTCACACTTATGGGTGGGTTAAGGTGGGAAGAGGGTAGATAAGAAGTTCCCTATGTGGCCCACTCACCCTCAGTATATGCAGGGGCAATGAGTGGTGACAAAGTCCATTCTCCTCTCAGGCTATAATATCCAGGAAGGCAGGGGCGAAGTCTGCCTTGTTCATTTCTCTGTGTCCAATGCCCATCATGGTGCCCAATACATATTATTTGTGGAAGGAAAGAATGAATGAGGGTCAGAGAGCAGGCAGGCAAGCAGCAAGCAGCTGAGAGGTGACATACAGATCTTCTGTTCTCCACGCAGAGGGGGCTCACCCTCTCAGAATCCTTGCCCGGGTGCATTGCATTCAGAAAGCACTCTCACCCAGGGACAAAGGATTAGAGAGGAAGAGCAGAGCAGAAGACTCAGGCACCTGCACCCTGCATGTATATCTCCATATATATTTGACTTTCATGGTCCCATTCCTGCAAAGTATCTCTGTGTGCATTTGCTAAGACAGATGCCTCTCCTCAGGGATAGCATATGTATTCATCCCCCTGCACAAGGCCACATGGACATGCCCTCTCAGACAAAACCTCAGACTAGAATGAAAGATATGAGTGGCATCTTTTTCAGATCACACTTGAGGGTCTGCAGGTGCTGGATGTATTTGGGGCCTAGCAAGGAGGTTGGGACAAACTGTGTATGTGGGCACACATGTACATGCACATGTTGGAAGATGGTACAGAAAATTGGGATACTTTATTCTCTTCTGTTTCTCTGGTAAACTATAAGCTCACTGAGAGCAAAGACTGGCTGTGCAAGTCTCATCACCCAATGTGTGTTTCCCCATTACAGTATCTGACACATAGTAAGCTGGGAGTAAACAGAAAGCTCATGCTCTCAAAGAGGTGTAAGCTTGTCCAGGGCAATGATGAAGTTCATTCTCCCACAGGTGCCCTCTACAGAGCCCAGGGACCTTAGCTGTCTTATTTACCATTGTATCTCCACCACCCAGTGCAGGATCTGGCACCACATAGCAAACACAAACATGTGAAAGAAGGGGACAGGTTGTTGGTCCTTCTACATGCAGACAAGGCTCAGCCTCTTTGAATCCTTGAATAGGTGTGTTGCACTGAAATAGCACTCACACCTAGGTTCCAAGGATTCAAGAGGGGGAGCAGACAAGAAGGCTCTGACACCTGCCCTTTTTGTGTGTTTGTATGTGTGCATGTGTAGCTATAACCAAGTCTCACTCTCATGTATATATAGTGTCATTTACTAGGGACTTTACAGAAAGGCAGATAATCTTTTCTCCTGCAGAGTTCCATGTGAGATCAGAGAAGATTCATGCTTTTGTGTATGTTTGTGGGTGACAGTGGTAATGAGAAGTCCACTCTGTGGCCCACCCACTCTCAGGGCATGTAGGTGTAATGGCTGATGAGGAATTCCATTCTTCTTCCTCAACTGTAGCTCCATGAGGGTAGGGACCAAGCATGTCTTGTTAGCAACTGTATGCTCATTACTCAACTTAGTATCATATACAGAAAAGGTGGTCAATAAATACTTGTGGAATGGATGATAGGAGGACAGAAAGACGCTCTGTCCTACACGAAGATGAAGCTCTCGCGCTCAGAATCCTTGCCCAGGTGCATTGCATTCAGACAGCACTCTCACCCAGGTAGCAAGGATTAGAGAGGGGGAGCAGAACACAAAGCCCTGTGAGTGTTCAGTGAGAGGGCTCATTCTTCTTCACACAAGGTACTTACTTGTGATGATATAGAAGTAAAGAGAACGGTTCTTGAGCTTTGCATTAAAGATGTCTAGTTAAACACACATTTTGTCTGTTCTCTCAGATAGTAACAACAAAAAAGTATAAACCTATAAAGATAAAGAGACTGGGAGGAGAGAGGAGTGTGAAAGGGAGGAAAGAGAGAATGAATATAACGCCAAAGCTCATGATCCCGCAAATGCTTTGTGTGGCTATGCAACAAGAAGGCAGTACGGTTTAGCACAGTTGTTCTCTAACATGCACCAGAATCATCTGAAGACCTGGGTAATATACAGGTTACAGAGGTTTCTGACTTGGTGAGTCTGGGGTGAGACCCAAGAATTTGCATTTCTAACAAGTTCTCAGGTGATACTGATGCTACTGGTCCAGGGACTACACTGGGAGAATCACTAATGTAGTGGAAAAACCAGGCACTTTGGTATCTACGAACCTTGGTTCAAATGCACGCTCTACCACATATTAGCCTAGAGAATCGACCTGATTTTCCCAAGGTCAAGTTAAACACTTTTGAAGAATGAGGACAATTTAAAGCCTACCTCTTAAATGGTGTCAAGAAAATGAAATAAAGTATAGTACCTGGCACACAGCTGTCAATATTTTTACCTCTTACTCTCTATTTTTATGTATATATGTGTTTGAATGAATGTGCATTTTTAAGGGGGATGGTGAAACTCCTGCATGCAAGGGACAGGTGAGAGAGAAGATGTCCGAGTATCTGTGAGTGTGAGTGCCTGCACAAGGGGATACACAGATTCATCCTCTTAAATTCCTCACGTGTGAGTTGATGAGGTTCTCCTTCAATCTCCCTAGGTCAACAAAGTTCACGCCCCTTCACATAAGGGATATGAAGGAAAACATCAGAAGTTCCACTCTGTGTATGTGTGTGTGTGTGTGTGTGTGTGTGTGTGTGACAGAGAGAGAGAGAAAGAGAGAGAGAGAGAGAGAGAGAGAGAAAGAGAGAGAGAGAGAGACAGAAAATGAGTAAAGATGGGGGCATCTGGCCCTGTGAGTATAAATCAAAAAGGCTCCTTTCTCTCCTGTCCCTGTATGCTCACATGTCTGCATATGCTGGGCACCCAGCCACATGTGGGCCTCCCTTGCATGCTCATTCTCCTGTATGCCTTGCTTGTGCACATGTGCATATACGAGTATTTGTGTATCTGTGATTGTGAGAGAGAACATTAACAAGGAAGTGCATCTTCATTCAACAGCTACCTAAGGGAAGAATGCCGAGACAGCTCACTGCCCTTTCTGGGAGGGCAAAGAGAGTAGAGTTAGGGCAGGAAGGAACCACCCACTGCTTACCTGATCAGTGGGACTCCGTGTATACAGGTCTACATCCCTAGATGCCTGACCATCCTGGGGGACAAGGTGGGGTGCTTGGGGGGTGGGAACTAAAGTAAATTCATTCTCCAGTATCCCCAGCATGTGTGCAAACCTGCACAGTGAGTACAAATGAGCTTTATCCTCCTATATGTGCTAGCTAGGCAGTACACTCAGGGGACCGTGGCTGTCCTGTTCTCTTCTGGCTCCCTACAGGAGTAAATAATACTGGCAGGCAGCAGGAGAGGTAGGCGATATACAAGGGCTCTGTCCTTCCATCTGCAGCTAAGGCTCACCCCATCTGAATCCCTGCCAAGGTGCATTGCACGTGGAGAGCACTAGTACCAGTATCAAGGATTAAAGAGAAGGAGCAAATGAGAAGGCTCAGGCACCTGTACCCCAAGGATAGCATGGGAGTTAGGAAAGAAAAAGCTCCCCTCTTCCAGCCCCTTGAACACATGAAGGCAGGCTGAATGGGAATGATGAACTGTGTTCTCTGGCACAAGCTCACCCCACAGTAAAACCAGGGTCCCTGATGCTCTTGCCACTATTGGATCCCCAAATCCAACAGGCATTCAAAAAGCTCTCTGAAAGGAACTAGGAGAGGTGACAGGCACTCTCTGCTCTGTGCATAACATACCATCTGTGAGTCCTAGCCCAGGTGTACTGCACTGGGACAGCACTTGCATGCGGATGCTACAGATTAAAGAGGCAGTGTCAGCATATGTACCCAACTCATATGTGACAAAGAGGGAAGAGAGGGCTCAGTCTCCTACTCCTCTTTCTCTCACACTTCACATGCAATGTATCAGTAAACTCAACTGGCTGTAACTTTAAAATATATCCATATCTAACCACTTTTTACTACCTTCACCACGATCACCCTGATGTAGGCCTCCATCCATCTCTCAACTGAATTATTTCAATGGCCTCCTAACTGGTCTCCCAGTTTCTGCACTTTCTCCTCCTATTTGCCATACAACAGTCAGAACCATACTCGTGAAGCAAAGACACAGAAAACTGTAATCCTGATTTTGAATCAGAAGTATAATGGAATCATGATGTATTTATCTAGAAACAAGAAAACACAAAAACAAAACATTTTTCTGTTCTGATCATTGTAGAAGCCTAAATACAATGACCAATCCAGAGGCAAATATGGTCTTTAAATATCATGTCTGACTAAAAGAAACCAGGGCTTCTTGAAGACATGGCAGATTCCAGGCCTGGGGAAGGTATCTGCGATGAGCTTTGTACATTTTTTTCATCTCTGAAAGCGGAGAAGCTATCAGATAACTACAGAGGCATGTCAAAAGGACTGAGGAACCAATTTGAAGAAGCTCCTACTGGCTAAAGATGGGGCACTGGAGCTTCACTGAAGGCAAGAACTGCAATGGATTAAAAGTCCAAATATATTTAAATCTATGAGTTTATTATAATAGTTTTTTTAAAAAATCCTCTTTAGAGTAAGCTAGTGAACCAACTCATTATTCTGAGTACTGATAAATAAAGAGAACCAAACATTTATCCTATCTTGCCTATAAAGACGGCAACAGTGGGTGATCAAATAGCAGATGAAGGGAAGTTTTTCTTTATAGAAGTATTCCAGCTAATAAATCAAGAGAATAATGGGATTAGAATAAAATCATTTTGCAACCCCTAATGAAATAACGGCTCTAAGAATTGAGCATCGGTGGCAACTAACATCACAGAAAGATGATCATCAGTTATTTTGTGCCTCTTAATGGAAGTAGTTCTGCTCCCCCTTCCTCAAAATTAAGCCTGAATTTGATCAGGCTTCCAGATGCAACTATCAGTTTACAGGAAATACAAACAAGGAGAAGGAACATGTAAACTACATCACAGGGATGTGATCACAAAAATCCAGACTATGCAAAACTGTATAGGATGAATGGCCCACTTTCTTCCAACAAATAAATTATAAGGAAAGAAAAAATATAGATGGAAGGGAAAGATATAATTCAAAGGGACTTAAGATACATATCAACCAAATGCAATGCATGGACCTTATCTGGATCCTAATTTATGATATTTCTGAGACAAGTGGAAATGGGAACAACAGATATGTGATGATATTAAAAAATTGTTGGCAATTTTTTTTCTTTTTGAGATGAAGCCTCGCTCTTGTCACCCAGGCTGGAGTGCAGTGGCGCGATCTTGGCTCACTGCAACCTCCGCCTCCCAGGTTCAAGCGATTCTCCTGCCTCAGCCTCCCGAGTAGCTGGGATTACAGGCACCTGCCACCAGGCCTGACTAATTTTTGTATTTTTAGTAGAGACGGGGTTTCACCATGTTGGCCAGGCTGGTCTTGAATTCCTAACCTCAGGTGATCTGCCTACCTTAGCCTCCCACAAAGTGCTGAGATTACAGGCATGAGCCCCTGTGCCTGGATGGTAATTATTTTTAAGTGTGATAATGGTATGATTTTTTTTTAAAGAGGCCTTAGATTTTAGAGATACATAGTAATTATCAGCTTTCCCCTTTTTCCATTGTAACGTACTACTTCCCAGCCCTATGCTTCTGCCACAATGGCTCTTTGTTGTTCCTAGAACACAGTAGGCCTTTCCTGACTACCCTATTTGATATCGAAACTTCTCCACCACCATCTATGCTGTAACTACCCCCACCCACTCCTTGTCCCCTTTTCCTGCCTTATTATTCTCCAGAGCACTTATCACCAATTGGCACACTATGTATTACTTACTTATTTTGTTCACTACCTGCCTCCCCTCACTAGGGCAGGGATTCTTGTCTTTTGGTCACTGGTGTATCCCTGGTGCATAGGGGAGTACCCAACACACAGTAGCTGCTCGATAAATATTTGCTGAATGAATGAGTGGCTCACCAAATGAATCGGCTGCAAATCCTGGGTCTGGGGAGATAACAGAGAAAACTCACACTCTGACTCATATCTACATGAGTGTCTAAGAAGACAGATCTTCACACACCCTCTTGAGCAAACAAGTGTGCATATGGAAAGGCATGGCACAGTGAGTGGATTCTACTTTCTGAACCCAAAATGTGTGTGCATATTACATCTTTGCATATGGTTATGATATAGACACAATTTTCCTCACAAACTGGGTTTGTGAGAATTAGCTAGAAGACTCCCTTTTCATCATGCCCCATGTACAGGAGTCCTGAGAAGGTTCTCTCTCCTCCTCTAGGTGCCGCTAAGACAGAACCAGGTCAAAAGACCCCCCTTCCTTCTAGGCTGTGCCTATCCCTGAGTATGAGGGGCTGCACCATGTACAAGAGAAAGCTAAGAGAAGTCTCCCTCTCCTGCAGGATCCATGTAAGACTGAGATGGGAGAAAGGACACGGCTGAGAGTCATTCTCCTTCCCACCACCTGGGTGTGTGTTTTTCTTTTGGTGAAGGAGTGCGTATGTGTATGTACACATGCACAAGAGAGCAAGGAAAGCTGAGGCTCGCCATCCTGCAAACCCTGCATGTGGGAGGGGTTTTCAGAAAGCTCACCCTCCACCATGCAAGGGATGTGAGAGAGGGAGCAGGGAAGGGCTTGCTCTCTTGGCACGACATATGGGTATGCTCTAGGAGGCAAGAGACACTGGCCTGGAGGGTGCAAGTGGGCAGCAAGATAGCCACAGGAGTGCTGATGGGTAAACTAGGAGCAGTGGCCATGGAAGCAGGACAGTCATCCAGATGGGATGGTTGGTAACAGTGTACCCCACATACAGAGCACGTAAGAGAGGGTCTACCTCCCTTTGGTGTACCTGTCCATGTGCTCATGCCTATGCACTGGAGAGGGAAGAGAAGGCTCGCTCTTCTGCAAGCCTTGGGTGTGGGAGGGTAATTAAGATGCCAACGGTCCTACACTCAAGGCATGGAGGAGAGAAAGCAAGTCGGGAGGTCTGCTCTCCTGTATACTGTGTGCATGCGTATCCCAGATGCCTTGGACTTCTATGACTGTGCCCCAGACATGCTGTAATGAGAAGGTGTGCTTGTGTACATTCACATATGTACCTTCAGAAATGTTCACTATCTACAACATATTTGTTTTCCTTCCTTCTTTCTTTTCCTTTATTTTTATTCCTAACACCAGTATAGTATTTACATTTGCAGAGCACTGTTTTAAGTGCTTTTCACACATAGCTCATTTATTCTCATAAAATATCCATGAGGTGATCATTATCCCTATTTTACAGATGAAATAACACACATACAAGAACAGATGGTAAGAAAGCTTAGAATCTGGCATGCAGGTCATTAGAAAGAGGACTCAAAAAAGAAGGCTCAAGCTCTCAGCCACCAACCACTTTGTGTCCACACACACACCACACACACACACACACACACACACACACACACACACACACAGAGAGAGAGAGACAGAGACAGAGACAGAGAGACAGACAGACAGACAGACGCAAGAGAACTTGCACTTGTCAGCCCAGGGAAAAGCTGGATTAGTGTGGAAATAATAGAGGAAGTGAGAAGTATGAGAAGTGGCTGTGTGGTCAGATTAGACATGTATTTTGAAAGTAGAGCCAACAAGATTTGACAGCAGTTTGTATTTGGAGAATGGAGGGGAAAAAGTGTCAAAGATGAATCCAAAACCTTTAGCCTATTAAAATTCTCCATATCCTTGGCATATGCAATTGGGAAATGCTGTTTGCTGAGTTGGAGAACACAGAGGGAGGAGTAGGCCTTTTGAGAGAGGGGGAGGAAAACCAGGACCTCAGCTTTGGATGTGTTAAAGTTTTGAGATATTTATTAGACATCCGGGGCAGATGTCCAGTACATAGTTGGACATAGGCATCTGGAATTCAGGAGAGAAGTCCAGGCTGGAAATACAAACACAGAAATCATCCACATAAAATGGTACTTAGAGTTGCAAGACAAGATGAGAACAGCTGAGGACTAATGAGAAGTTAAAAAAAAAAAGAAGTCTGAAGACTAAGCCCTATATCTCTTTAATACTTAGAATTCAGGAAGAGGAGGAGAAACCATCAAGAGACTGAGAAAGAGAGGCTTGTGAGGTAAGAAGACAACCTCATGAGTGTGGAATCCTGGAAAGCAGGTAGAGTCTCAAGGCAGAGGGAGTGATCAACTGTGTGTTGATCTGTCAAGTAAGATGACAACATTGCCCAGTAAATTGGGAAATGTGAAGGACACTGGGGACCTTGACCAGGGTCATTTAAGTGCTGCAGGTTACAGTTTTACATGGAGGGTTTTCAAGAGTAAATGGGACTAACATTTAAGTCTTTAATCCATCTTGAATTAATTTTTGTATAAGGTGTAAGGAAGGGATCCAAGGACAGAAAACCAAACACCGCATGTTCTCACTCATAGGTGGGAATTGAACAATGAGAACACTTGGACACAGGAAGGGAAACATCACACATCGGGGCCTGTCATGGGGTGGGGGGAGGGGGGAGGGATAGCATTAGGAGATATACCTAATGTAAATGACGAGTTAACGGGTGCAGCACACCAACATGGCACATGTATGCATATGTAACAAACCTGCATGTTGTGCACATGTACCCTAGAACTTAAAGTATACATTTTTAAAAAAGAGTAAATGGGAGAAATAGAAGTAGAGATGGAGTACAATCAGCTCCTTCAAAAAAAATTTTTTTTTTCTGTAAAGAGGAACAGAGAAATGAGTAGAAACTGGAGGAGCTTTTTGGGTAGAGAAGGTAGTGCTTTTTAATTTTTAAAATTATTTTTAGACAGGATATGTGGCAGCACATCTAGATATTGGTACAAACACTCCAGTATACAAAGAACAGTTGATGATGCAGTAAGGAGAGGGGGATCAATTGCAGGAGCAGTGTCACTGAATAGGTGACAGGGGTTGAAATCTAGTATACAAGTGGAGGAACTGGTCCTGGCTACATGTGCCAGTAATTCATCTACTATAATGGGGAGGAGCTGACACTTAGGGACATGTGCAGGTAATGGAGGAGAGGTCAGAGGAACTTCGGAGGGTCCCTTCTGATGGCTTCCATTTTCTCAAGGAAGAAGAAAGCAAAGTCAGCAGCTGAGAGTGAGGAGGAAGGAAGGGAGGTGACACTGCAGATTTGAGGAAAGGAAAGAATTATCAAACAGTCATCCAAGGCAGTACTTCCCAAACATTTTCAAATAATGGGACCAAGCAGCTTAGGTGTGAGTTTTCTTCTATGGAGAATCAGTTGCTCCAGGCAAAGCATATGGATTAAGGAAGTTTATTACATGTTAATCCCAATACATGCGTCGCCTCCTTCAGTGCTTATTACAAACCTATATGGTTGGCACAATTAGTTATCTCATTTTCATGTTGTGGAAATTGAGACACAAGATAAGTCACTTGTCTAGGATCACAAAGCTCATTACAGATCACGCCAGGATTCTACCACAGGTAATCTGACTACCAAGACAGTGGGCCTAACCACTGAACCCTAAAGCTGTGTGTACCCACATGTGTATGAGAACTGAAAATGATAAGGACCCACTTTCTGGCACATCCTTGGCACACACATGTGAGATGAGGGAGGAAAAGGAAGAGAGAAAGAGCAAGGATGGAGAATAAGGAGGCTCAAGCTCCTATCATAAATGTGTGTGGGGGCATGCACAGAAAAGGAGTAATAAGGTAGCTGACACAGTGGTTCACACGCCACTGTGGCCCAGCCAGTGTGTGCATTGGGAGGTTGTAATAACCTCCCAATTGGGAGGTCAGTTTTATTTTAGGTTAAGCCATGCGTGGGGTAGGAGAGTGGCAGCAATAGAAGGCTCACAGTCCTGCGATGCTGGATGCAATGGGGCAACTCAGGTGTCTCCCTTACATGCATACCATGAGTGTGTGCACATGAGAGAAAGAAAGAGAAAAGCAGGATTAGAGAGAGAGGCTGCAAGCAGGAGGCGGATGGGGAAACCCACAGTCCAACAGGTTTGGGGAAGCATATTTAAAATAAAAAGCTCACTGTAGTTCTGTGTGGTCAAGGTGGGATGGGATAGCTTGAGAGGCTTGCACCCCTGCATGGGGCAGGAGAGCTGGGGGAGTGGAGAGCAGAGACAGGGCAGATATAGGAAGAATGCTCACTGATGAATCCTAGCAAATTTGTAAAATATCATAAATTTCATACTATTTTTACAATGTAAATAATTGTCATTCAAACAATGCTCCACAACCTTTAAAACAAGTAAAAAAAAAAGGGGGGGGCTTTTAATGTACAGACTAAAAAAGCAAATGTATTCGTTGTAGCACAATTCTCATATTCTATTCCGCAGGTATCAGCTGCTTGACAACACCAACTATAGTGAAAAGAGCCAAATATGTGTTCACATTGACACTTTTTCTTTAGTCTTTAAACTTGCTGGCCAACAGAGTATAGCTTAGAAACTGCCCACCATCCTTAATGGATCAACTGCCATTTCTGAACTTATTTTTCCCCTCAGCTAAAAGGGGCAGATTATTTTTTTTATTCCTCAACACATCTACCATACAAAGCAAACACTAACAGGCCGAAGGATTCATCTCCCTCGTGGTGTACATGTGTGTACACATGTGAAGGCACATGTGCCTGTGCCAGAGCCAGTTTTTTTAGGCCCACTATCCTTCAAATACTTCAACTCAGCAAGTTAAAAAAAAAAAAAAAAAGCAAAGTCCACTCTCCAATAATGCATGCTTGTGGGAAGAGCACTAAGAAGGCATGCTGGGTTTAAGAGGCAGGGCACAGTTCAGAAAGCTTGCACATCTGTAAACCTCATGTGTGGGAGGGAACTGAGACAGCTCACACCCCAATGTGTGAGGCATGTGAGACAAACAGGTAAGGAGTCACCTCCTCTCTCCCTCACAGACAGAGGATGTACACAGACGTAGGTCTAAGGAGGCGTGGGGTGATCAGGAGCCTCATCCTCTTGTACTCCTGTGTGCATCATCTGTGTCGGGGGTGGGGAGGGTGTCCCATAATAATGCTCACTCTTGCCAACAAGGCCTGTAAGAAGGGCAGTAAACAATCTCGACTCTGGATGCTGGGTGAAAAAAAGCAAGGGGGCACATAGCCTATGGCGGGGGGGTGGCACTAGAAAATTCACTCTCCTGTAAGTTGTGTATATAAGAGTGGAATTAAAAAACACACACACTACCATTCAAGGCAAATGGGAGGGTGAACACATCAGATGTCTCAGACTGTGTGTGTGTGTGTGTCTGTGTGTGTGTGTGTGTGTGTGTGTAAAAGACTCAAGCCAGCAAACCCTTTGCAGTGTCATGCATGGGTGAAGGAGAGAAATAACAAGAAGGCAAGACAGCTTGCTCTCCCACAGACCCCACAAATAGGAATGGGATCAGGAAAGCTCTCTCTCCTACAGTCAAGACATATAGACGAGTGGTGGAGTCAGCAGGTTCTTCTTTCTGGCACTCTGAGTGTGAGAGGGAAGGAGGGAGGGAGAGAAGTAGAGAAGGCACATTAAGGTTCATTTGCCTGCAAACTTAAAATGTGGGAGGGGGATTGTGAAAATCCACACTCTGACACTTTGGGCCCGAAACGTACCAAGCAGGTCAGAAAGCAGGCGTGCTGCAGGCCTGAGGTAGAAGGCTTGTTTATCTGCACATTTTGTGTGGATCTGCTCAAAAGGAGGCTCACTTTGCAGCACTACGTCTATGTGGGTGCCTACAAAATGGCAGGAGCAGAGGGGGTGGTGAGAGAGTAAGTGAGAAGGGTCCAGTGACCGTACCCCATTAAGTATATATTCCTGTGCATGTATGAGCAGGAATATGCAAACAGGAAATGGGGCTCAGGCTGCCATACACCTTCTACACCTGTGTCGTTTGAGCAGTACAGTATAGTCTCAGCTTTGGAATGCCTGGTTCTGCCATTAACAGCTGTGCCTAATCTCCCTATGCCTGCATTTCATCATCTGTAAAATGGGGAGGGCGGGAGTCCCTGATTCTTAGGGTTGTTGCAAGGATTAACCAGGACACTATGACCAGTGCTGAGCTCAGTGTCTGGACACTGCCAGTGCCAAATGTTTACTATCTTTGTTAGCATCAGCAACAGCAAAATGGGCCTCTCTAGGGAAATATCACTCAAAGATCCTCATGAATGCCCCTGACCCCAACTGTTTAGCTTCTCCCTTGTCTGGGGCCAGAAAGGAACTGCTAAAGAGTAGTGAGTTCCAGACTTTATGTTCAACAACTTGGGGCTAAGGGTAAAAGAAAGAGAGAACTAGGGAGGTAGACACAGATGGGATCTTCAAAAAAAAAATGTTTATTATTGGCCAGGCATGGTGGCTCATGCCTGTAATCCCAGCACTTTGGGAGGCTGAGGCAAGATGATCACTTGAGCCAGGAGTTTGAGCCCAGTCTGGGTAACATAGTGAGACCTCATCTCTACAAAAAAAAAAAAAGGCCGGGCATAGTAGCACACATCTGTAGTGTCAGCTACTCAGGAGGCTGAGGTAGGAGGATTGCTTGGGCCCAGGAGATCAAGACTGCAGTGAGCTATGACTGCACCACTGCACTCCAGCCTGGGCAATGGAGTGAGACCCTGTCTCAAAAAAACAAGAGTTTATTATTATTTGGAAGTAAAGAAGAAGGTAACAAAATGGATTGAAAACTGGGAAGACTGAATGTATGAGGTCAGGAGGTGAGGAGGTATTGAGGTAAGGTGTGAAGGGTGGGAACTTACAACAGGGACAAGTGGGGGGCAAGATAATAAAGGTATGACTTTGACATCTCTGGTGGAAACACTGCTGATCAGCAGAATGAGCTAGATAAATAACTCCTGAAAAATCCTGAAATAATGGTGTATTCAATGACTTCTGGAGTCAGAAAAACCCTAAAAGAGAGACACACATTTGGGGCTTGATAGGAATAATGTGATTGCTGTCCTCAAGGAGCTTCAAGGGTCTACATCAAGTAAGAGTCCTATGAAAAGTTCTCTGAGATACATCTTAACTCTGACACTGTATGATACAATGAGGACAGAATTAAGCCAGATAAAATGAAAATGCTGAACTACTGATACAAGGCAGTGATGCAAAATGCAAGAATTTAGAGAGGGGGAGGCACTGCTATAGATAAGATGGGTTGGAGTGAAGAGTGACCAAAGGGGATGGAAAAGACAAACACAGATCAGGAGGAGGAGGAGGTAGAGAAAGGTATTTCAGAAGCTAAGGAGAATATGTAAAGTTACTACCTAAGGAGGCCACAAAGAAACCAGTTTGGCTGGAGTGGAGAGTTCTGACAGAGAGAAGAGGGTGAATAAGGTCAAGGCCATGCTTTGGTCCTTAAATGCTGCAATAATAATAATGAGGTGGACTATCAGTGTGGTGAGCAACCTCTTAGGAGAGGGAATTTTAGGTGGCCCACCAATGTTGTTCCTCTTACTTAATGTGTCCATTTGACTGTGAAGAGGAATACATTAAAACTAACCCTGACTCATGTTTGCATGGAGTTTATTGCTTGCAGTGAGGCTACATGTTTTAAAATACATGTTTTAATATTTAAAATGAGCTGATTTAAAAGAAGATAACAAGTCCAGATGGACATGAAGACTGTGAAGACAGTAACGCATATCATGGGGTTCGATGCTGCAAAACAGAGCTACAGGCAATGGGCAGTTACCAAAGTTTTATAAGTTGGAAAGTAAAATGCTTCTTCAGGAAGTTTAGTCTAGCAGCAAGTGGAAATATGGATTTGCACCAGGGAAATCAATTTAAAAGCTCAGCTCTCACAATTGACAGATGAGAGAGTTCAGGAGGGCCTGAACTAGGCTGAGTAGAGGTGAGAACAGAAAGGAAGTGATGGGGTGTGGAGTGAGGAGTGATTCAATAGATTTCAAGAGCAGAAACTGGTAATTCATCCTATGTGGTGTTTTATGAAGATGAATCTTACACAGTCTTCGGCACAAGGGTTGAATGAGTATGACAGCTGAGCTGATAGATGAGATAAGCACAAGGGACACTTTGAACAATCTACAGAACTTGGGTAATCAAGCTTGGGCATGATTATGTCAGAAAATGCCAAGGATTCCAGCATTAACACAGAGATAGATAATGGCTTAGGCCAAGACTTAGGTATCTGGAGTCTTAGCACCCTTCATTGAAATGGCCACACTGTATTGCAAAGCACTAAACAACAGAATGCCATATGCCACGTGGATAACAAGGCATTTATTATGCTACTCTTCATCCTGGGCAAGCTACCTATCCTGTGCTGGTGCTCCTAATATGAAACTCTCATATTTCCCAACCCCTCCAGCTCTAAAGCCAGTACATAACACATGATAAAACTGGCAGTTGAATGAATTTTACTTTATTGCTCAAGGGAAATTTAAACAAAAATGACAACTTGGAAGGACTTTACTTATGAGCTCAAGTCCCCTGTAAAAATAGACACAGTTACACTATTCATTTGCTACATAAACTTATTACGTCTTACCATTTGGTAGATTGGCAGAATGAATAGGTTCATTATCTCTTCATTGATGCTTTTCTTAGGAGCTGTCAAGCCTTTACACTCTACATTTCCTCCAAGAACCCACTCTAAGAATGTCTCTGCTATGACTCGCTCACATAGCACTTAGACACATCCTGCCTTGCATTCCAGTTACTTGCACTGTGCTTTATCTCTCCCAGAGGGAAGGGACTGACTTTACCCTTGCTCGGAAGCCTCAGCTACAAGGTAGAAACTCCGTAACTATTTTCGAAAGAATTCTGTTTGCTTGGTTTAGTACAGCTACTCCCATTCTGTTTGAAGTATTGCCATTTCACGGGCCCAAAAATGTCTTATCAGCAGCTATCCAAATTACTTCCCCTTCGCCATTATTGTGCAAGAATATATGGATAAAGTGACTTACTAATTCAGGAAGATTTCAGGGCATGTCGGGTTTAGGGACACACACTCCATCCTTCAGTCACTGTTCTGCCCAACCACCCACCTAAGGTGTGGTGACTACTAGAATGACAAATGCCACCTACACCTTACTCTGTAATTCTAAAATGTAAGCTTAGGAATATGTCTTGATCTGAATTTAGGTCCAGGAGGCAAGATATATTGAGTTGAAGGTTAATCTTTATTTTCTCAATGGGTTAGAGAAGAAAAAAACAAATTAGACAATCTGGGGAACTGGATTATAGTTCCAACCCCATTTCACTGACTTGAGTTGAGCCTCAAGAGCGAGAGGCTAATGTTTCTGCATCTTAGTTGCATCATACCAAAGTTGATATGAATATTTGTTTGGAGGGGTAAAAAGCCTGCTGAAACTTGGTGGAAGAATTCACCCAATCGTGTTTAACTGCTGTGACCTGCTGTATATCTGTTAAGAGAATATGCATAAACTTCTATCTTATGCTGTCCCTAGGGTTTATGCAGCAGAAGAGTCATGGATAAGATGCTTCCAGGGATATCTATCCTCTTGGAATAGAGCACAAAACTGAATAGGAGTGTATCAAATTCTGTACTATTGCAGGTTGTGTTATAATGAGATTTTAACTTTGCATGGCAAATGGGCTTAATATATACTAGACTTTAAAACAGCTAAAAGGATTTTTAACTTCCTACTCTCCTCAATTTCTTCTTTTGGCATCTGACATAAGATGACTCCCTAATTCCTGAAATGCCCTTTTTAGCTTATATTATATGGTACAGTATTCTGGTTCTCCTACTACCTCTCTGATCCTTCCTTCAATATTTGTTGCCACTTCTTCCTTCCTCAAGGTTCCCACTGTGGCTAGCCCCCCACCACCACTCCACCTTGCCCCACCATACATCTGTCTAATCACCTTTCTCTGAATTCTATTATGGGTTACAGACATCATTATTCTCAAATAACTTCCAAATTCTAAAAATCTATTCCTGCTCTCCCATTCAAGCCACAGCATATTTTAAATTACCACCAAATAAAAAGTTTGACACTTGAAAAACATACCTAAAGCTAAACTCATTACTGCTCCCCAAAGCAGATTTCTTTCTCCCCAAATTCTCTGCTATCACAATTGCTATTTTGATGTCACCTACTTACAATGTTGATTCTCTTTTGCTCCCTCCTCTTTTAACCCCGGTATTTAATTTGGTACCAAGTCCAAACTTTCTTGTTTGCAGTATTTTGTATTTATTCCTTTACTTTCTATCCCTATTTTTCTCACTGATGTCCTGGCCTTTTCCTTAGGTTATTACTCTCCAAGGCCATTCCCTGTGGTTGGCCACATTCCATCTGTAACTCCCCTGCCCTGCTTCCCAGCTGCCCCACAGATCTCTTCTCAAGTCAAGCCAATTTCCTCATGGTCAGCCCCCACACCCACCTCTAACCAGACTTGTGTTACTGGGCCAGACTGGCCCAAATATTAACTGTCTTTAAAGGCTAGCTCAAATCTCACTTCTTTCATGATATTTTCCCTTTCCTAAACTCCCTTAGGACAATGCCACTCACTACTTTATTGTGTTCTCATTGAATAATAAGCACAACAGAACCAGGATTCAGGCAAATTTACTCAGACCCTCCTTCACAATGCTAGATACAAAATAGTTGCTCAAGAAATGCTTTTGGATTATATGATGATTACCATTCAAACTATATTATTTACTGTAAAACCTCTGCTCTTATTTCTCTCCCTAGTGATTACATATTGAATCTGGAAGAGCCAACGAAAGGACACTCTGGACCCCCTCCCTACTCCTGTCCTGGCTTTGGAATTTAGCACATGAAAAACACATATCACAGGATACTAAAAGTCCACAATTTTAGAACTTTAGTAACAAAAGACTACAAAATCCAGCTAGATACTTCCCTTATATGTGGAAAAACTGCTTTTTCCCCCTTGAATTCAGGTTTAAACAAAGCCCTTAAATTAAAAAGCAAGGACAACCGGAAACCCTTCCTCTCCAGGTCTCTTAGGAGATGCTGCTCTGAGGTTGACCTTGGTGGTGGAGAAGGTGGGTGTGGGGAGGAAACCTTAAATGCCTAGAATCCACAGCTCAAGCCAAGGAAGGAAGAGACCCAAATCCACTGGGGCCAGCACATCTCCCTCTAATGCCAGAAGTTCACAGGAGTCTCACTTCCTAACTTGTCCTGCTGGATTCTTAAATCTGCTTAAACTATTGTATTGCTTAACCCATCACCCAGCCACCAAATAACAAGTTCTCCCTAGTTAGCTCAAGGAAATGACAGCACACCAGTTACACACCCTACTGTACTCTGCCTAACAGTAACTGCAACAGTTAGATTTTTGTGGGTCAGCAGAACTTTATAAACTACTTTATAAACCAAGGAAAAATTATAGCTCTACATATATGCAAACCTTTATAATGGCAGTATATCCCTTAATTAATCATATGGGTAAGTAAATTACTTGCATTAAAAGCATCCTAAAAAAGTTCTTGGCTTGCCTCAAGGTTAATGGAACACTGAGTTAAGAAATTATTGCTAGGGGGAAAAAATAAAGAAAACAACATGCCGAACACTCAGCATATTGTCCTAGCGAAGTGTTAGTTAAGCTGCAATAGACTTTAGCAGTGTAAGCATTTTTCTCCTCAACACAAACTGTAAGTACAATATTTAAGTATTTCTTCTCTTCTTCCTTTTTATTCCTAAACTTTGGTTTGGAGATTCTGCCAGTGATGCACCTGGACAGTCACTGGGAATTTTAACAGGGGTAATGATTAAAATGTCAGCCCTACAAACCACATAGGGCTTTTAAGGAGAAAATAGGCAGATTTTCTAGCCATGGGTACTTTATGAGAGTTGTGTATAATCCTAGGGTAGGACATGAAACTGCATGTCAGAATTCATCCCTTGAAAGCTGAAAGAAAGCAGTAATGGTGGGAAAATGGGGAGCTGGGAACATTTTTGTTATTTTTCCAAGCTGAAATTTGGAAGGCAAAAAAAAAAAAAAGAAAAAAAGAGAGAGAGAGACCCCAAGAGAGAGACCCCGGGACCGTTTTGCAGATTCTATGGCACAACTCAAGAAGATGTAGCCAGCCAGCTCATAAATTTACCACTAACCACAACTAAATATAATTCAAAACACCTGGAAAGCTTTTTAAAAAAATAAATGAACTGAAAGACCCTATAGATTTGGGCTGTTGTCAGAATTTGTGCTGCCAGACAGATGGCGTCAATGCTCTCAGGACAATGAGACAAGTCAAAGGCTTAATTCATTCAACTGAGCAGCACCTCTGCACATGGATTACTATTTACACTTCATAACATACACACCCACTAACGCCATATGTTTAAGAAGACATCGCTGGGGCTGTGAAAGAAAGGAAAGAAAGTTCCCAGTGAAATTCTCACCACCCTTGGATACACGGGTGTCTTCACTTTCTGGTAAATCATGGAGCTGTAACTGGATTTGCACACTGTTTTGTAGGTGTGTTATATGTTAACAGGGAAGTTTTAAAAACCCCTGACATCCTTTGGCTAAACTTGTAGCATTATTAAACACCTTGCCAGAAAAACTCTTCTAGACATTGGCTTAGGCAAAGAGTTCATGACCAAGAACCCAAAAGCAAATGCAAGAAGAACAAAGATAAATAGATGGGACTTAATTAAACTAAAAAGCTTCTGCACAGCAAAAGAAATAATCAGCAGAGTAAACAGACAACCCACAGAATGGGAGAAAATTTTCACTAACTATGCATCTGACAAAGAACTAATATACAAAATCTGCATAGAACTCGAACAAATCAAGAAAAAATAATAATCCCCTCAAAAAGTGGGCTAAGGACATGAATAGACAATTCTCAAAAGAAGATATACAAATGGCCAACAAACATATGAAAAAATGCTCACCACTAATTATCAGGAAAATGCAAATCAAAACCACAATGTGATACATCTTACCTCAGCAAGAATGGCCATAATTAAAAAATCAAAAAATAATAGATGTTGGCATGGATATGGTGACAAGGGAACACTTCTACACTGCTGGTGGGAATGTAGACTAGTACAACCACTATGGAAAACAGTATGGAGATTCCTTAAAGAACTAAAAGTAGATCTACCATTTGATCCAGCAATCCCACTACTGAGTATCTACCCAGAGGAAAAGAAGTCATTATATGAAAAAGACACTTGCACACACGTTTATAGCAGTACAATTTGCAATTGCAAAAATATGGAACCAGCCCAAATGCCCATCCATCAACAAGTGGATAAAGAAAATGTGGCATATACATATATGCCATGGAATATTACTCAGCCATAAAAAGGAACGAAATAATGGCATTTGCAGCAACTTGGATGGAGTTGGAGACCATTATTCTAAGTAAAGTTACTAGGAATGGAAAGCCAAACATCATATAGTCTCACTTATAAATGAGAGCTAAGCAATGAGGATACAAAGGCATAAGAATGATATAATGGCTGGGTGTGGTGGCTCATGCCTGTAATCCCAGCATTTTGAGAGGCCGAGGCAGGCAGAACACTTAAGGTCAGGAGTTTGAGACCAGCCTGGCCAAAATGGTGAAATCTCATGTCTACTAAAAATACAAAAATTAGCTGTGTGTGGTGGCGGGTGCCTGTAAGCCCAGCTACTTGGGAGGCCAAGCCAGGAGAATTGCTTGAACCTGGGAGGTGGAGGTTGCAGTGAGCCAAGAATGCATCACTGCACTCTGGCCTGGGTGACAGAGCCAAGACGAAGACTAAGATGAAGAAGAAGGATACAATGGACTTTGGTGACTTGTGGGGAAGGGTGGGAGGGGAGTGAGGGATAAAAGACTACACATTGGGTACAGTGTACACTGCTCAGGTGATGGGTATACCAAAATCTCAGAAATCACCATTAAAGAACTTATCAAGCCCAGCTACTTGGGAGGCTAAACCAGGAGAATTGCTTGGACCCGGGAGGCGGAGGTTGCAGTGAGCCAAGATCGTGCCACTGCACTCCAGCCTGGGCGACAGAGCGAGACTCTGTTAAAAAAAAAAAAATTATCCATATTACCAAATGCCACCTGTTCCCCCAAAACTATTGAAAAACAATTATAAATAAATAAATAAATGAAAGGGGAAAATACCCACCTTGCCATACAAATGCTTATTCCAGGAATTTGGAATAAACTCACTGGTTGAGATGGAAATGCCACTGCTTATTAATTACCGACCCTGAAACTAAGTACATAACGGAGAAATGATTCATTGATCAAGGAGTGTGCAGACTGAACCACTTAACCTGAAACAGGTTAATTCAGCAATTTCCAAATTTTGGGCAACTGTAATACTCTCTTAAAGGTTCCTCTAACCTCTAAAGAGAAAAAAACATTGCATGGCATGTGAATATGAATGTTAATGGAAATTGGGTAAACAGAAAACAATTTTTAAAGTTTCACATTCTCAACATGTGACACTCCATGGAACCATAAAATCAGATCCGGCAATAAGTGGTCTGAATAAGCAGAAAAATGACTATGAAAGGCACTAAACCAAAACCTGTGCCATAGTCAGCACCATACAGTAGCCAAAAGGATATGTCACAGGGCAATGTTGGAAAGTAGGTGCTCTGTATGTTCCCAGACTATAACCAATCAACTTAATATACTTTTTAAATAAATGTTTTAATGAAGTGCCTACTATGTATTATAGAAGACACATCTTTTGGAGGAGAGAAAAATATTTTTATTTGGATAGAAGATTCGTTTATTCATTTAACCAATATGTATCAAGGGACTTAAAAGGCTAGGTGCTAGGATATAATACGTTTTTTGTGGGAAGGACACACACTTTATACCCTTTAGTATCTCAGGCTACTTGCAAAGGCATTGAGTGGGTAGGACTAACAGAGATGGAACAATTATAGAAAAATAAAAATATGAGCCTGGGCAACATAGGGAGGCCCCGTCCCTACGAACATGTTTTTAAAAAAATTAGCCACATGTGGTGGTGCACACCTGTGGTCCCAGCTTCTCAGGAGGCCAAGGCAGGAGGACTGCTTGAGCCCAGGAGTTCCAGGCTGTAGTGAGCCACAATCATGCCACTGCACTCCAGCCTGGGCGACAGAGAGAGAACCTGTCTCCAAAAAAAAAAAAAAAAAAACCATGTATAATCAGGCACTAAGAGGTATGATATTAAGTGTAAGTAGAGCAGCAGGAGTTCAAGGAAGGGGTCTATTAAGTATAGCCTTGTATAGTTGCAGCGTGAACCCACCTGGGGCTCTCTAGCATGGGCAGGTGAGGTTGCTAAAAAAGACAGGGCATTCCAAGCTAGGACAGGGAGAGTCCAAGCAAAAGGTAAGGCAGTGTGAACGAACAGGCGGCAAAGCTGTGCTACTCCTAGTATGGCACAAGGACAGGTGCCAGCCCCCACACTCCGTATTATCAGTGTTTACAGAGATAAGAAAGGAAACTAATAAGCATTTAGGGACTTTTATACCAATTTGACAGAGTAATTTTATGTTCATTAATCTAATAAAAATGAAGCTTATATTTTATATGGCTTTATAATTTTCTTCTTCTAATGATTTTTATTGTACTTTGCAAAAGTATCTGTCTATGACAGTTTACAAGTTAAAAAAAATTAAAAGAGCAGGTCTTTCAGCACAGCTGCCTTGAGAAAGAGTGGTGGTACTGTCATTCGAGGGGCTAGGGTGTGTATAGAGAGCTGGGGGAGGTAAGGATGGATAAATGAGGTGAGGCAAGATTACCAAGGACTTGAAATCCAAGCACACAGAAGAATTTATACTGGAGCCAATAAGCACTGGAAAGTCACCCTAGGTTCATAAATAAGGAAGTCACATAAAGAATGCAGTTATTTTATAGGGCAGAGTCTGGCAGCAGTTTCTTGGGTTTGATTGGAAGGGAGAACAATCTCTCAGGAACTAAAGGGATTAGAGTAACTTGGAAATAGTGGTGAGGAGGCTGAACCAGAACCACCCCTGGCCTGGGTGATGGACAATATAGCACTGGAGAACAAGGGGCAAAGCTTAGATATGCTAACTTTCTGGGGGTAAAAAAGGAAAAACAGGACTCTGAGGTTTCTTGCTGGAGGCCAGACATAAAAAGGCCTTGCTTCTCTAAAAGAGAAACTTAAGCCTTGACAGAGAATGACAAGAAAAGACAGACTACTGAGGAATGCAGGGGACTCAAAACACTGAATTATTTGGAGGATGGAGGAGTTTTTCGGCAGTGTCAGGGGGCCTAGGGGTATAACCATAGAAAGCAGGAAAGGGTGTAAAAGCATCACTTTAAATGCCAAAACTCAAGTCTGTATAATCTGCAAATGAATCTATCACATTTCTACCCTGGGATTCCTTTGCACTGTAGTGAGCATATTAAAATAGCCGCTTGCACAGGACCATGGTTGAGGGGAGGGCCATTCTGTAAAGGTCTAAACAGCAATGCTTCCCTGGGCTTCCCTTTCACAGGCACAGGCAACAGAAATGTTACCCAAGATTTAATAGAGCCTAATTAAGATGCCCCCTCTGTTTAGGGGACTTCCAGGAAGAATGTTTTATTATGCCTTGAAAACACCATCATATAAAGTTTACAATTACAACACCAGTGGTCTGTGAACATTCAGTTTGTGGCACATAAGTACTTCCAAGGGTATCTTATAGGAAGGAATATGGTTTTTCCCCCTTGCCATACTTGTACCTGTCAGAGGTTGATTCTTAGGGATTTAATAAGCAGTATTTAATAGACTTTTTATACAAGTGTGTTGCTATTAGTAATTTTCTAAAAGAACATACAGATAAACTTCTCCCCAAATCTGATTGAGAGACGGTCTTACTGGATAAGATACCATCCACCTTCTATGAGAAATGTACTGTTTACTCTCCAAAGGGGTTATCTTGACCTAAAGGTGGGGGGACTACCAACAACTTTGGACAAGTTTAGAAGATAGCAAAAAACTATGTGGCTGCAGTCTCCTAAAAAGAGGTCATACTTCTAGAAATTTCAATAAACAGGCGATGTCAATGGACTTTGGCCAATGAAATATTTTAGGAATATAAGGTGGGATGGGAGTACCTATGAGAATAAGAATATGTCATTTCAAAAAATGTGTTGGGCAATATAAGCTAATTCCCTCATCAGCATTCTGATGCTTTGGGCTTTTGGCTTATTCTACACCTGCGTTAACTGTTCCTGAACATGCCATGCATTTTTCCTTATTACATAATCTTCTGTTTTTGAAGATTATCAAGTTCAGCAGCCTCTTCTAAATAAAAGCAAGTATATATACCTTACACCAGCATTTTCTAAACTGTGAATTATGTAACACTTGGTTCTATAAGAGGTTTCTATATGTTCCTTAAAAAATGAAGTATGATTGTCCCATGATCAAGAAAAAATTGGGGAAACATACAAATGGATTAAAAGCCATGAGAAGTCCCACAGTAAAGAAACATTAAATTTTTCATTTAACTCATCATTTTGGAAATAATCTGCTAGTGGAAAGAGGAAGGTAGATTCCTAAGAATTTTCTTCAATAACTGACATTTTTTGTAAATTAAAAATGAGAAATGATGGAAAATTAAGCCATACATACAAAGGAAACTCTTAATCATCTGAAAGTTATACAGCATATGAATGTGCTAAATATCATATCTGCTAACATAAAGATTGAAAGACCCAAAAGATTTTAGAAACTTAGACAAATAAATCTTTATATATGTTCAGCTAAGGAAAAAACAATTTATTTTCATGTCACTGAAAGAAAATTTCATGTAGGCGTTTTTAAAACATGTTAATTGTTACTAAATAAAGAAAATGACTTAAAAAAGTAGTACAAGAAGCCAGACATCTGGGCAGATGGCAAACCAACAGCACCTTTGAAATTAAATACACCATTTTTTAAAATCTGGAAGAATAACAAGGATTATTAATAAAAAATAATCACGATAGGACTCAATTACTGTAATTGTTTAAGAAGTAAGCCAGGTCCAATTTTAAAAGCTTTACAATACTAGAAGTAGATAAGCAAAGTCACCATGATAGGGTGAAGAGAGCATCAATTAAGATAACATAGGAAAGACCACAAGAAAAACAAATAGAATAAGATGGACGGCCTAACAACTACCTAAGAAAGACTACAGTTCTATGGCAAATAACCAATACATTATTACAAATAAAAGAAAGTGTTGCACACAGCACTAAAAGGAATCAAAGCCACAAGATAAATTAAGAAATTAAGGTTATCTTTTCATATCATTAAATCATTCCTCAAATTTACTAGAGTATGAATTTAAAAAGAAAAGTTCACTGCTAAGTTAAAAATGTAAGATAATTATAATGCTAAATTTTATGTATTAAATATTAATTAGAAATTGGATTAATAAAATCTGACTCTAGTTATAAAAATACATGTTTAAAATGGTTACTCTCTCCTTGAACTCTAGGTATTTGAAAAGTAAACAAATTAATTAATTAAATGGTTACTCCCTTTAAGTTTGTTAATGCAAATAAAAAGAGCAAGATATTAGTCACAGAATCTGAAAAAAAGTACATCTTAAACCAAAGCACAAGGACACTATAAAATGATAAAGGAAACAGGAAATGATTTTTTAAATATCCAGTAAATTGTTAAAGATCTAATGATTTTTTATAAAACAAAAAACTGATCAATTCAATACGACAGAGACAAACACAATCCTAGAGATTATTCCATTAGCTGAATGAGGAATCAAATTAGCAACAAAAACAACAATGAAAGAATTCAGTATATCTAAACCAGACAATACAATATAATCATCAGGTTTATATGATTTGATTCATGTAAAAATATTTGGGAAAATGTTCTTTCTCACAATAATTTGTCATATAGTCAAACACAAAGACATTCTCAATATGAAATGGCAGGATTTCTACACAGCACAAGGCAGTAAGATAGGAAATGGGATATAAGAACACAATCCAACCACATAGAAATCATAAAAATATCTTTCTTAAATGGCAACTGAATAAAGAACTAATTAAAATACAATCAAGGAATCAAAATGTATCCATAGCTCTACACGCCTGTATTAAGAAGTTTGAAAAAACGAATAAAATTGATAAACTGCCAGTACAATTAAACAAAGGAGAAAAGTAGACAAATTATTCACCTTAAAGATGTATTTTAGTTATACTTACTAAAAAACTATTTAAATTAGGGAATTCCATATGTAAATATGCCACAAATCACAAAAAGGAGTAAGTTTCTCAAACAACAACAGCAAAAAAAACAGCCCAAGTACTCAAAATGAGAGAAAGAATCTAAATATACCAAAGAAATAAGCAATATTGCGAGGCACGGTGGCTCACCCCTCTAATCCCAGCACTTTGGGAAGTCAAGGTGTGAGGATATTCGAGCCCAAGAGTTTGAAACCAGCTGGGCAACATAGTGAGATCCCGTCTCTACAAAAAAAATTTTTTTAAATAGTTGAGTGTGGTGGTGCATGCCTATTGTCCTAGCTGCTCAGGAGGCTGAGGTAGGAGGATCACTTGAGCCCCAACGTTTGAGACTACAGCGAGTTATGATTATGTCACTGCCCACCACACTCCAGTCTGGGCAACAGAGTGAGACCCTGTAGAAATAAAAGAAAAAAAACAAAAAAGAAAAGAAGAGAAGGAACGAAAGAGAAAGAGAGAGAAAGAAAGAAAAGAAATAAGCAATATTATCAACAAACTTCAAAAGAAACAAAAAAGACACAAGCAGTTCAAATATTAAATAAATAATAATCTTACAGTACAAATGGTTCCTAAAAGTGTTCTATCAAACTTATTTTCATGAAACTAAGGTCAGCTTGATTACTAAACCTGATCTATGGCTAAAATCTCACAAGGAAAATTATAGATTGTTCCTATTTCTGGACATTGATGCAAAATTCTAAATACAATATTAGCAAGCTATACATCAACACTTTAAAAGAATTGTTTGTCATGATCAGTTGGATTTTAGTCTGAGGTTGCATGGCTGATTTTAAATAAAGACAACAATTCATAAGAAAAATAGTAAAAACAATTAAGTGAATAAATAGGGTAAAAAATCTAAAAATTCAACATTTGTTTCTAATTTTAAAAGTAGGATTTTTTATTATCACAAATATGATATGTCTGAAAGAAGTCAACGTTATTAAGAGAGACACATTAGAAGTAGTCATCTAAAATAAAGAAGAAAAACCCCAAAAAGATATCCAATCATCATTCCTAATTAACTGTGTTAGAAAATGTTGACCATTGTAAGCAAGTAGGAAAAATAAATGAGTAATGTAAGAAGATAAAATAAAAACAACACCATTTGCACAACATATAAGTAATTACATAACCTAAAAGGCCAAGATGTTTGATAAACAAAGTTAAAAATAATGAGTTCAACAAAGGCGCAAATTATAAAACCACAAAAATCTATTGCATTCCCACTCCAACAATAAATATCTACTGAATACAATTAGAAGGGCAGAAATCCCTTTTACCACAGCAGCAACCACCAAAGTTTTATATTTTTAATATATATTATATTATGTATATTAATATATTTTATATTATTTTATAATACATTATGTATATTAATATATTTTAATATATCTCATATATATTTTACCCTGTATACATATACACTGTGGAGACTAAGCATGGCAAAGAGGACAACAGGTTAGGCCTTCCTTTCCACCTGGACACTTGCTGAATCCTGTCAATGTTACCTCTGTAGTATGACAATATGACACACAAAAAGCTTCCCATCTAAATACAAAGTTAATGCCAGTTCCTCAGAACAAGAGGTTAGAAGCAGATGGTTTGTATAAAAGGAATGAATAAAATGAAGCACAAGTAAATGAGTATGAAGTACCATATTCACTCATCGTGTTAGTAAAAAAATAAAGAGAAAACCAAATAACTGTGGGGCTATGTGGATAATGAAGACACTCAAACTGTTTATACTACAGCATATACCAACTGTATTGTTCTGAGCCAATACTCCCAGTTCAGAGAACAGTTGTCCCCCCAAATAGACCTCTCATCTTCCATCTTGTACAAAAGATGTTCCTCACAGCTGTATTCATGATTTATTTTTAAAATCCCAGAGATGTGATTGAACCAACTCTGATGCAGCATTTATTCTCCTCACTCACTGATCATTTGTTTTGAGTGATATGCACGTGAACAAAACATGCAGTCTCTGCACCAAATTGTAATGTTAATTACGTGCAGTCTTTTGTATACCAGTTATACTACAATAAAGCTGGGGGAAAAACATCCAGTCTCTGATCTCAAGGAATCTATGTGATATTATTTAATTTAGCTATTAAAATAAGTATTTGTAGCACACTAATACATGGAAATGAATGTACAAAATAACATTAGTTGGAAAAGTCTATAATAACAAAAAACCGTATCCCAGTGATTAAAGCAATGTGAAAATATTTTCTCTCGACACACACACAAACAGAAACCAAGGAGAAAGACAAGAATTTGTAAGAGATGGACAATAATATATATAGTTGCCATTTTAAACGTGTAAAATAGTTTTCCATACACGCACACAAGCTTGCACTGCATCTTTTAGAATGCTTTCAATAGCAACGTTTGGCATTATTTAGTTGCTTCTATTCTAGAGCCGTACCTCTTAAGAGGGGGCTAGCCTTTATGTGTATGTAACTCAGTATACTCCTCTTTTTCTCTCTCCTGTGTTTCTCTTTTAATTGCCAATAACATAAAACTGAAGTACTTCTTGTAAATTACTTGCTGCATTTACTGAAAAGGGGGGTTTATGTTCTCTTTTCCTAATTTTAAAACCAGATGAATTGAACAAGTTCTATTTCTTTACTTTGTAACAGTTGCTTTTTTCCCCCTCAGCACCCTTAATTGAATTTTTTTCAGCGGGTCAGTGGCCCTTGATTGAATTTAAAAAAAAAAAAAAAGAGTTCTTCAGTCTGGTTTTATATGATGCTATTTGTTGGAATATAAAAAGAAATCCTGAAAGAAGACATTACAAGTCTCCCATCAGGGGCAGAAGGCTCCTCTACATTTATGCTACCCTGGGCCCTTCAAGTCATTCAAAGGGATTTTATAATGTTTATTCTTAAAACTTCCAACTGTTTTTTTTTTTCCCCTAAATGCCACCTGCATTAAAAGCAATGTTTTGTCTCTGTTGCTGCTTTGCAAAACAGCATAAAATTAGCAGGGCAAAACAGAGGACAAAATGAGCAGGGTTGATAATGGCAGTAAAAGGGAAAAGAGTAACTGCCACTAAAGCCAGGATAATCGCCCCCAGATCCCCTCCAATACAGACTGACTGGCTGTAGTCAGAAGCATTACAAAGTCCTAAGACTCAGAGGCAAAAGTACACTGGGTGTGAAGACTTAAACTGATTTCCTTAATGATGCCACTAAGAGTCTGATGAATTGAATCTTGAGAACCTTTATTATATTGGTTTCAGCTTCATATTTAGCTTATACACAATTAATTGTAGTCCAAATACATTATTCTGAGTTCTTTTGCTTTTCTCTCTCTCAAAAAAAAAAAAAGGTTCAATGGCTGCTGAGCCTGGCTGCTAGTAGTAGAAAGGAATAAATTTAGTAATATTTAGATTTAAAGGCTGAATCTTGAAAGACTTGACTTTAATACTTTAAAACTTCACTTAAAAATAAGTAAATAAATATAATTAAAAACCTGCTAAGACTGAGATGCTAAAGCTGAGGCATGGAAAAATGAAAGAAAATATCCATAGTATTTTCTGATGCAATTTCAACATGTAGTTTTGTTTGTTTGATCATCATTTTGTGGTTGGGGTGTAGCATAAGGGTTGGATTTCCAGATTAAAAAGTAAAGAAAGACATGTGTAAGGCTCAGAGACAGGGGAATGCATTAACCATGAAATCAGAAATTAGAATAAGATTCAAGCAACTTCAGCTGTGTGGGAGAATGGACACTGGAAAAAGAATTCACATAACCTTTTTGGATTATAGTGTAGAGAAATAACGGCTCATTGGGGAAAAAAACTTTTAATAAATGTTATTGGGGAAACAATTAAAATTCATTCCAGATGAGTCAAGGATTCAAGCTTTTTTTAATTATGAAAAACTGTAAGAAAATGCAATGTTGCATTTACACTCAATGTGTGAGAGAAATTCATTAATACCAAAGCAAAAAATGAAATGGTCACCTATGCGTGATGAATATGACTACATAAAGTACATTCTGCAATTATAGAGGCAGTACAATAAAAGTACATTTAAAAATTAAAAAGTTTAAAAGGAAAGCAATATAGATAGAAGTAGCCATGATTTTGATGGAGAAATAACTTAATATAGAAAATAATAAAGTTCTGATACACCCTTATGGTTAATACTACTTTCCCCTAGATAAGTGGTTAAAGATATAAAAACATTACACCAACAAGAAAGGAACACTAGAAAATGTTCAGCCTTATCAGCAATGAAAACCCTGTACACCTATTAGCTTCCTAATAAAACTAAATGGTATATCATATTTTATTTTCCTGAAAAGCAATACCAGTTATTAAGGATACAGTACTCTATTGGCTCTAGATGAATTGGTCAAAGAAACAAATACTGGAGAGAAAACTCCGTATTTTCAGTCATTGGCATTTTATACACTGGTCATTTCCATGCACCACTAGGACTGCTTTGTAACTTTCAATGCATATTTTCAGCAGTTCAGTTTCTTTCAGATTTTTTTAAAATTTCAGATTCATTTTTAGTCATTTATGCCTAATCTATTTGTTAGGCAATCTTTCATACATTTTTCTCCATTTTATTTCAGCCATTAAGTGAAACTGCTTTTGGAAATTTGGCTGATATTAATGTTTCCAATCACAAGTCCATTTATCCATAAATAGTTTTTGTATACTTCCTTGTTATTTTACAGTATTTAAAATATACTTTTAAAAAAGCATTTTGGGCTGTTTTAAATTATTTTGCTTCACTAAAGCCAATATAGGCTTTAGTGAGAAACAGAGCTTTCAACAGAGTTGAGGGAATGGCTGAATTTTTTGTTAGGTATTCCTAAAAGTAGCATTAGATTTAGATACTATTTTAACACTGTAGCGTAAAATTAAGGGAGACATATATAGACATATAATTCAGCATTCCAATAATCATAGGTATATTTATATCTTTAACCCTAAATACATTAGACAGTACTAGACTTTTAATATGACTAGTTAGTATTTATAAAAGTAAAGTTGCTTCAATATGCAGGAATTATAGAAAAAATAAAGCAGAGAAAGCAGAGCTTAAGGTAAAGCCAGCAAGGCAGCAGAATTTTTTTTTTAAATCATGTTGGTCAAAGGATACAAAATTTCAGTTAGATAGGGGAAACAGGTTCAAGAATCTATTGTACAATAATGGTGAATGTTCTCATCACAAAAAAGCATATGTGAAGTGATACATATGTTAGTTAGCTTGATTTAGCCATTCCATAATGTACACCTTTCAAAGCATCATGTAATACATGTGAAGTGATACATATGTTAGTTAGCTTGATTTAGCCATTCCATGATGTATACCTTTCAAAGCATCATGTAATACATGATAAATATATATAATTTTTATTTCTCATTTAAAATGAATCACCTGAAAGTTTACCTAATATTGGAGGAAAATTTTAAATTCCGGGAAGACACTGACAAACAAATTGAGTTGGCTGTCAGAAAATGAATTATATTTTGTTAAGTAGGAAGAATGGAAAGAAATTATTCAAAGCAGGTAAAAAGCTTCAGAACTACCCTGTGATACACAGAAATGAGCAATATACGAGACTTATAGACAAGTTCATTCTTTCAAACAAATCATCTTTTTCTCAAATGTTTTCTCATTGATCAGTGATCAAATAAACTCTGGTGTATTTGTGAAGGACTAAACTCTAGCCATCAAAAGTGAAAAATGATCAATGTGTGGCATATGGTGGGGAGTGTGGGAGAGGTGGGCTGTAAGCAAGACTTTACTAAAATAAAGGGAGAAAAGAAACATCTTTTTTGGTAAAAACAACAAGGATACAAAGAGATTACAGAGTTGTATAAATAGTAGGTACTTTGTAGGGAAGGTATTCCCTTCTTTCTTTTAAGGTATTTCAGCATACAATTAAAAAATCATGGTATCTTCAAGCTATTTTTGCTTATTTCAGAGGATGACATTCCCTTTATCCTCTCCAAAGTTGGCCCCCATCCTGTGTTTTGATTATCTTCTTCCTCACCTTTGTGGAGGTTGTGCTTCAACTGTCCCCACCAGACCTCCACATGTCCAGTGATGTATTTAAAACAAGACCACAACACCCCTTTAATCATGCTATCCCCTCCGGCAATCCCCCACCCTTCCACACATACTTTGTTCCTACCTTTATCTTCCACATTGGTTTTTAAAAAGTCCACCCTCTTGGGAGAGTCTACAGGCCAAACCTACCCTCTCTCAACATTACATTCACTAAATAAAAGGCATACTTAAAATAGGTTAAATAGAGGTTAAAATCATTCTGTAAGAATTTTCAAAAAGAGATTTTAAGACTAGCAGGCAGCAGCTACAAGAGAGACAATTAACATGGACATGTTTTTTAAAAAAATCAAAACTGTATAAGAAAGGAAATGAAGCCTTACATTATGTTTTCCAAAGTGTTTTCCTATTGGTTAGGGTCAAGGAAATCTTGTAAGTACGTTGTATTTGTAGAAGAAATCTTAGACATGCTCTAATATAACACTTTTATTTTTATAGATGAAGACACTGATGCCCAGGGCTGTGTTAATGCTGGCTACTGAGCCCATGCTCTGTGCCAAGCAAGTGCTTTACATGCATCCTCTCATATAAGTCTCAGGACAATCGCCATTCAATGGTTGAGGAAACTGACTCAGAGCAGTTAAGTAATTTCCCAAAGGCAGTATGGGACAAGCTACATAATCTGTGGGGCCCAGTGCAAAATGAAACTGTAAGGTCCCTTACTCAAAAACTATTAAGAATTTCAAGACAGCGAGAGCAGAGGATTAAACCCTGCACACACAGGCCCTTCCAAGTGCCCGGCCCTGTGAGACTGCACAGGTTGCATGTCCATGAAGTCCACCCTGGGTATATCATTAGTAAATGTGGTAGAGCTGGAGCTTAAACCTACTTCCCTCAGATCTCAGCGTCCTTACCTGTACTCACTACTTTATTCTGCCTCCTGGGGAATTTAAGGGATCCGCTTACCCAAGGTCATACCGTTGGTTTGCAACAGAGATAAAATCTGAACGCAGGCAGCTTGACTCCAGTTTGCCTGTGGCCACAAAAGACCCTTTTGCGCCCTGTCTCTCTCCCAGGTGATTGAGATCAGCTAGTTATGGGCAGCTGGGGAGGAGCAGCTGTCACCATCACAGCTGAATCGGCTTGCTGCTGCTGGCTAGCCCAGCCCTGCCCACCACCTGCTCTACAACTCTAAAATCGGCCTGTGTACAGCCTGGGCTTCTGGAGGGGGGAAAGAAAAGACACTAGGAGATGAGAGGGTGAGTGCTCTTTTATTCTTTTTCTCACTCCAGAGGTCCTCTATGGGAGGAGTCTGAACACAGATATTTCGAAAAAGTCCCCTTATGGTCCTCATATACAACCTTGGGTAATGACTACATATTATTCTGATAAGAGAAATGAAGGAGTCTCAGATACCTCTAAGAATGTGACAACATATGGCAACTGTGTCACTGTGGAAATTACACTAGATTTGGAGGGAAACATACCAGGGTTTAGAATTCCCCTCCAGACACTTATTTGATGTCAGACTTTGGCCACATTGTTTCACTTCTTTGAGCCTCAATTTCCTCATTTATAAATTGCATATACACCATCGATTTCCCTGGGCTGTGAAGTGTGCACTATATTCACTGCACTGTGCTTGACACATATATATTCACAAATTTTGAAAAGACTGAGAAAAAGTCCCCTATGCACAATAACTTTTTTTAAAGGGTATATTCAATGTTAGGGAGCACTGCCCTAATATATTCATTTTATAAGGGAAACAAATCCCTAACCTCAGCGCCTGTTTCAATTCCCCCTCCCTCAAAATAGATAGACTCTAAAATCCCTCCCTGCTCTTCAACTCCACTCAATAAACAGCTTCTTTAGCAAATAATCCAACCCAAAGGAACAATCCAGATAAAATCTAGGGAACCACAGGGTGGCTCTGAGATACCACTTTGGATATCTGCTATTTATGATGCAAGCTTATTTCGCTAAAAGAGACCTTTTCTTCCACATTGTCTTATCTGTGTCCTTGCTTCCTTAATGAGGCTTAAGAAACATTTCTGTACCGGAGGGGTTTTTATTGCTTTCTTCTCAAGTAACCAAAATTAGCCTAAGTGCATCTGCCTTGCTTTTCCTAGAAATTCCACCAAACAACCCTCCCCTCAAGCAGAACAAACTTACAATGGGATCAAGTTTATCTTTGCTGCCATGTCAAAATGCTGTCTCCTGCTGTCGTAACCTTTGAAAACGCCTTGGTATTTATTGTGACAGCAGAACACTCCACTGTAAAAATAGTTATGTACATAGACAAAGCCTGGAAGAAAACACAAAAATAATGAGAGCTGCTGTTTTAGAGGGATGATAGTCCTGGCATGCTATTCCCACATGCCTGACATTAAATAGAAATTTTAAAAGCAGTTCTTTTGCATAGATGAGTACAAATTAAAAGTTTTCAGCACCCCCTCCTTGCACAAACCCATCACTTTGTAACAACATCATCCTTACCTCCTTCCATTTCAGGAGTCTTAACTATTAGTGGCAGTCTCCCCCATCTTTGCCTGTTCTCATATCTAGCAGTATTTGATACCAATGATCACTTCACCCTGGAAACCATCACCTCCTGTGGATTTTTTCTGACATTATCCCTCAACCATTTCTGTGCTGGCTCCTCTCAGAGTTCTGGTGCTGGCCTTGTTACGAACCAGATTTTTCACTTTAGGAGCAGTTCTCAAACTTTAACCTGCATCATAATCCCCTGGAGGGTTTGTTAAAATAAAGTGTTGGGCCCCATTCCCAGAGTTTCTCCTTCAGGGATTTGGGGGTAGGACCCTAGAATTTTCCTAACAATTCCCAGGTAATGCTGCCACGGCTGGGGGCCACACTTTGAGAATAACTGCTTTAGGTAAGAGAGAGCTAAACAAGATTAGGCCAGGATTTCTAGGACCTCGACACTACTAACTTTGTTGTGGGGGGCTGTCCTGTGCACTGTAGGATGGTTAGTGTCATCCTTGGGCCTCCACCCACTAGATGCCAGTAGATACCCTAGCCAATTTTGACAATGAAAAACATCTCCAGACATTATCAAGTGTTCTTTGGAAAAGCAAAATCACCACTGGTTAAGAACCACCAAGTTAGACTAATGACCAAGCTCTCTTTCCATGAAGCGATGAAGCCTCTTCCACTTGTTCAAAGGATGCAGGTCTTTCTCATTATTTGGTCCTTTTTGTTTAATCATTCATACATCCATCTCACTATGTGTCAGGCACTGTGGGGATACTTGGATTGATGAACACGTCCCAACTCTTAGAATACTCACAATTAATAGATGAGACCGTGTGATCAAGTAGGCCCAAGAGACTATGGGGACATGGAACAGGGGGTCATGGTAAGCTTTCTGAAAAATGATAATAAAGATAGGAAGGAGTTGGCTAGACAAAAGGGATGGGAGATCAGAACTCCAGGAAGAGGGCAGGGCATATGCAAAGATGATAAGAGGATGAGAGTCAGAAAACTGCCAGCTGTTCCATGTGGCTGCAGGCAATCCTATTTTCCTCCCTTATAGGAAGAGGGTAAATGGAGGAAAAAAATATTATCAACTCTTTACTTTCCTATGAATGACTTTTAAATCTTTTTATCTCCTATATCCATCTCTGGTAATTCTATGTCCCATTTGTACTGTAAGCTATGGCTACTTTGATTTTCTTTCTACTAGCCTCAGACCCTTAAAGAATCACTTTCACTAGATGCTTCAATTAACCCATTTATGCCTAGTGTTCCATTATTGGAACGCTAAGGATGTAGGAGTTATTTATATCCTACTACTCAAGGTCATTGCCAAGGTCTGATTTTTCACCCATGCAAAAATTTAAAAAAATTGCAAACTCTGGTAATGGGTTAAATCCTCCTCCTCTCCTATCATGGCACCCATTACACTTGATTACCATTGTTTTGTCTCTCTGCCTTACTAAGACCACAGGTTCCATTAGGGTAGTGACCATGGCTATCTTGTTCTTCAGTGTATCTCCAGCATCCTGTACTGTGCCTTGTATAAAGAAGCCAATGAAATATCAGCTGAATGAATTATGTCCTCAAATTCCATTTGTCCAAAACTGAAACTCACCAACTCCTTCCTTCCCCAAACCAGGTTCTAACTTTGTATTCAGTATCTCAGTTATGGTACCTACCATCCTTCCACCTCTTGCACAACCCACTCCTACAGGCTCATCAAAATCTTGGCATCATCTTTCACTTCGTTTTCTCCCTTCACACCTCCATCTTTGATGTCTCAAGTGAGAAGCAAGGTATGTCCTCTGAACTTCAATAAGCACTTCATCTGGGAGACAGCCTATGGAAAGAGCTTTGGAATCAGGTAGAGATGGGCTTATCTCACTTCTGCCTCTTAAGGGCTGGGTGACTTTGAATAAGTTAGTTACACTCTCAGAGCCTTATTTTCCTCATCTTTAAATGGGTTTCATAGCACCAACCTCATACGGTTGTTACAGAGCTAAATGTGCACTTCAATATTAGTCAATAAATGTTTCCTTTCCCCAGAGCATCCCTGGCAGGAGTAAGAAGTGGACAGGAAAATAGGCAAAAAAAAAAAAGGCCAGTAAAGAGCTAAATAGGAAGGTCAATAAAATGGAGCAGAGTGAGAGGAATAACATGGAAGGTGAAGAATTCCATCCCCTCCAAGAGCCACACTTACTTTTCTATTGTTTTTCTCTCAAAATTTAACACATGGCATTTATACTAATCTAGGAACATAGTTCTACCCAAGAGAAATGAAAGCATATGTCCACCAAAAGACTCGTACACAAATGTTCATACCAAATAATAGCAAAAGAGTGGAAACACAAATGTCCATCAACTGGTGAATGGATAAACAAAATGCTGTCTATCCATACAATGGAATATTATTAGGCAATAAAAAGGAATGAAGTACTGATACATGCTATGACATAGATGAACCATGAAGATGCTATGCTCAGTGAAAGAAGTGAGACACAAAAGAACACATGGTTTATGATTCCATTTGTATGAAATATCCAAAATAGTCAAATCTATAGAAAGAGAAAGTAAACTGATGGTTGGGAGGGCTGGGGGGTGACTACTGATGGGAAGGGAGTTTATTTTTGGTAAGATACAAATGTTCTGAAATTAGTGTGAATCAGATGCTCCTCAACTTATGATGGGGTTACATCCCAACAAACCCATAGTAAGCTGACAATATCGTAAGTTAAAAATGCATGGCTGACTAGAAGCTGCACCTGGCTGCCACCAGCCAGCACTGCAAGAAGAGTACTGTTTCTACTGATTGCTATTGCTTTCGCACCATCATAAAGTCAAAAAAAAAAAAAGTAAGTTGAGCCATCATAGGTCAGGGACCATCTGTATACTTAAGATCATTGAATTGTACACTTTAAATGGGTGGGTTGTATAATACGTGAATTATATCTCAATAAAGCTGTTAAGAAAGAAAGATACCAGGGACTGTTGTGGGGTGGGGGGAGGGGGGAGGGATAGCATTAGGAGATATGCTAAATGACGAGTTAATGGGTGCAGCACACCAACATGGCACATGTATACATATGTAACAAACCTGCACGTTGTGCACATGTACCGTAAAACTTAAAGTATAATAATAATAAAATTTTTAAAAAATACATTAAAACTAAAAAAAAGATACAGAGAATAAAAAACAGAGAAATGGCAAAAAATACTAATTATTTTCTTCCTATATTCCATTATCTTGTATATTCCACCCTGAAGACTGCTGATTTCAACCACAGAAAAATCATCTGGTATAAAGTCTCTCTGACACTAGCCATGACAAGAATTCATGAGCATTGCCAGAGAGATGGGTGAGGGGACAATCAGAGCCAGGTTTGTGCAGAAGTGAAGAGGAGGTGCTCTAGAGGAGTGCTTCGCCAACTTTAGTGCATATTCATTACCTTGGGGTCTTGTTTTCACCAGGTTATTGTGGCTCTAAAATGAAAGAATGAATTACAATGCACTGTAATCAGTAAAGCACCATATAAAGGTTGCTAAGCAGACAAGTCAAACATTTCTGAGGATGTATGGGGGGTATGATTTTGAGTGAAGGAAGAGAAATGACAGTAAGGTTTCCTTTTTCCTACTTTGCTTAAGGGAGGGTTTAAGAATGATGATCACTTAACCTCACTGAACCAAGATGTCTTCAACTCTGTATGTTGGAAGCATCTGGCACAGTTTTTAGAATTATATGATCTTAAATTGCCTTAAAACTCATAAAGTAGAAAAGTCACATGTAGACAGCTGAGAGCTTACTCAGCAAGGTAATTTGGTATGGAAAGAGTACAGACTCTGGGGTCAAAAATCCTGGGGTTGAGGCCCATATCCAACACTTGTTAATCAAAGCTTTATATCTTTAGTAAATTCCTTAGTGTTTCTTCATATGTGATAGGAGTATGGAAAATAACTCTTGCCTGTGTCATGAGGTGATGGCAGGATCAGCTGAGCTGATACAGCGAAAGCATTTTGTCAACCTCTGGACTGGTTGCTTCATAACTTTTTATCGCACATGTCTGTCAGTAGAAAAACATTTCAACATTTACTCCCATGTATGTACCATTGTACTAATATTACGTACAATATAAAACTTACACAAAAACAGAGGGAGGAAGGATAAAAATAATTTGAAGATTAGAATTTCTATGGTAGAGGAGATAAATAATCAATGTTAAATTTACTGAAATTGATAACTGTACTATAGTTGTGTAAGAGAATGTCTCTATTCCCAATAAATACATACTCAATTATTTGGGGGTAAAGGGCCATGAGGTATGTACCTTTATCCCCAAGTGTCTCAGAAATATGTACACACACACACACACAGACACACACCAGAGAATGCATATGATAAAGCAAATAGGGTAAAATGCTAAAAACAGGTAAATCTGAAATCTGAGTAAAGGGTGTAAGAGTGTTCTTTGTACTTTTTTGGGCAAATTTTTTATAAGTTTGAAATTATTTCCAAATACATTTTTAAAAATTAGTCCTAATAATTGACTGAGAGTTCCAGAATGGAAGAGTAAGGAACCTGGCAGATTCTCTCCCTCGTAAAGCAACAATTTAACTGGCAAAAAATACTTGTTAAAGCAATCATTTAAAGTTTCTGGAAATTATCCTAAGGGCATACAGCAAACATACATTCAACAAAATCTACTAAATCTTAGCACGAACAGTAGAGCAGGTGGTATCTGAGCATTGAACTACTTCCTTACCACTTTCCCCAGCTCTGGGTTACAGAGGCTCCTCCATGGGTAGCCAAGAAAATGGGAGCTCCTCCCCCCAGTCTCCACTCCAGGTGCAGCAGGCCAAGGACACTGGGTCCTGATCACCCTCATCCCAGTTCACTCCCAGGGCAGAGGCTGCAATATCCTTTCATGATAAAATCACTCAGTAAAGTAGGAATAGAAGAGAACTTCTTCAAACTGATTAAAGACCGTCTCTGAAAAACCCAGAGCTAACATAATAATTAATGGTGAAAAATTGAATGCTTTCCACCTAAAATCAGGAAAAAGACAAAGTGTACAATCTCACACCTTCTATTCAATATTGTTCCAGCCAGGGTAATTAGGCAGGAAAAAGAAAGAAAAGGCATCCAGATTGGAAAGTAAGTGAAACTATTTCTAAATACATATAACATGATTATTTATATATATAAAAATATATAAATATATATAAATATATATGTAAATAAATATATATTTATATATATATATATATATTCCTAAGGCATTCACCAAAAAACTACCAGAACTAATAAATAAGTTCAGCAAGGTTGGAGGATACAAGGTCAGTATACCAAAAAATCCATGCATTTTTATATACTAGGAATGAATAATCTAAAATTATGTTAAGAAAACAATTGTGTTTATAAATAATACCACCAAAATAGTATCATACTTAGCAATAAATTTAACAGAAGTACAAAATATGTACTGCAAAAACTCCAGAACACTGTTAAAAGAAATTAAAGACCTAAATCAATGGAAAGATATCTCATGACAGACAATAACAAGTGTTGGCAAGGACACAGAGAAATTGGAACCTTCACGCATTGCTGGTGGAAATGTAAAATGCTGCAGCTGCTTTAGAAAGCAGTTTGGCAGTTTCTCAAAATACTAAACACAGAGTTATCATATGACCCAGAAATTCCAGTCCTAGGTATATAGCCAAGAGAAATGAAAATATATGTCCACCCAAAAACATATGTGTGAATGTTCATAGTAGCATTATTTGTAATAGCCAAAAAGTGGAAGCAACCCAGATATCCATCAACTGATGAATGGATTTTTTTAAATGTAGCATATATCCACACAGAGGAATATTATTCAGCTATAAAACAAATGAAGTAATGAAGTACTGTTTGCTACCTGCTACAACATAGATGAACTTTGAAAAAAATTATGCAGAGACCACATACTGTATGATTTCATTTATAAGAAATTTCCAGAACAGGCAAATCCACAGAGATAAGAAGTAGATTAGTGGTGGTAGAGTGCTCAGGTGCGGGTAGGGGGAGTAGGGATTGACTACTAATGGGTATAGTGTTTCGAGGTGATAGAAATGTTTTAAAATTAGATTGTGGTGATGGTTGCCCAATTCTAAATATAATAAAAACCATTAAATTGTACACTTTAAATGGGTGAATTGTATGGTATGCAAATTATATCTAAATAAAGCTGCTTTGAAGTATAAATGGTGTAAAAAACCAATTAATGGCAGAAATTTGTAGACTAGATTTAGAAAGCAAGAACCTACTAACTACATGTTGCCTACAAAACACCTGATTTAAATATAATGATATAAATAGGTTAAAAGTAAAAAGCTAGGAAAGGATATAGCACACTAACACCAATCAAAAGAAAGCTGAAATGTCTTTATAACATCAGAGAAAGAAGATTTTAGACCAAAGACTGTTACCATGAATAAAAAAGGTCATTTCATGATATTAGAAGGAGCAATTCATCAAAAGTACATAGTAATCCTAAACATGCATGCACCTAACAACCAAGCTTCAAATATGTGAAGCAAAAACAGAACTACAAGCAGAAATAGATAAATCCATAATCACAGACAGATTTCAACACCACTCTCTCAATAATTGATAGAAGAAAATCAGGATATAGAAGACTTTAAAAAATACTGGCAAAAAATTTGACCCTACTGACATTTCTAGAACACACCACCCAACAACAGCAGAAGCCACATTACTTTCAAGTGCACACAGAACAGTTTACTAAGATATACCATATTCTGGGCCATAAAACAAGTCTGAACGAATTTAAAAGAACCCAAACTATACATAGTCTGTTCTCAGGTGAAACTCAATGAAATTAAATAAACCAGTAACAGAAAGATAGCTGCAAAAGCCACTAAATATTTGGAAGCCATTAACATGCTTCTTAATAACCCATGAATCAAAGAAGTAATCAAAAGGAAAATTAGAAACTATTTTGCATTGAAAGAAAATGAAAACATACCATATCAAAAATAGGGATGCTACTTAAGCAGGACTTGAAGGGAAATTTACACCATTATTGAAAAGAAGAAAGGTCTCAGGCCAAGTGCAGGGGCTCATGCCTGTAATCCTAGCACTTTGGGAGGCTGAGGCAGGCAGATCACCTGCGGTCAGGAGTTCGAGACCAGCCTGGCCAACATGGCAAAACCCTGTCTCTACTAAAAGTACAAAAATTAGTTGGATGTGGTGGCATGCACCTGTAATCCCAGCTACTTGGGAGGCTGAAGCACGAGAATTGCTTGAACCTGGGAGGCGGAGGTTGCAGTGAGCTGAGATCATGCCACTGCACTCCAACCTGGGCAACAGAGCAAGACTCTGTCTCAAAAAAAAGAGAAAGAAAGAAAGAAAGAAAGGTTTCAAATCAATGCCTCAGCTTGCACCTGAAGAAATTTAAGAGATGAAAAGCAAAATAAACCCAAAGTAAGAAAAAAAAATAAAATATTAAAGATCAGAGATATAAAAATCAATGAGATAGAAAACATTTAAAAAGGAAACATAAAAATGAAAGAAAAATCAAGGAAATGCTTAGCTAGTTCTTTGAGAAGATCCATAAAATTGATCAACCCCTAACCAGACAGAACAGACTGAAAAGAGAGACAACACAAGTTATCACTATCAGGAATGAGAGGGGACATCTCTACAGATTCTACAAATTTTAAACATGTAAGAAAATACCATGAAGAATTTTATCACAAATTTTAAAACATAGATGAAAGGGACAAATTATGTGAAACACACAAATTACCAAAGTAAACTGAAGAAGTAGATATCCTGAATATACTACATCTATTAAAAAATTGAATTTGTAGTTAAAAACATTCCCCTAAATAAAACTCCAAGTCCAGATGGCTTCACTAGAATTCTACCAAACATTGAAGGAAGAAATAATACTAGTTCTAGTGACAGAGTTGTTCTCCACCCATTCTATGAGACCAATATTATTCTGATACCAAAACCAGGCAAAGATGTCTTGAGAAAAAAAAACTGAAGTCCAATATCACTAATAAACATACATGTAAACATTTTTAACAGAATTTTAGCAAATCCAACAATATATAAAGCCGATAATCAAGACCCAGTGGGGTTCATCTCAGGAAGGCAAGGTTGATTTAACATTTGAAAACCAATGTAATTAGCCATATTAAAAGACTATTAAACCATATGATCACCGCAATAGATACAGAAAAACCATTTGAGAAAATCTAACATTTGTTTCTAATTTTAAAATACCTCTCAGTAAACTAGGAATTGAAGGGAACTTCCTCCAGCGGATAAAGGGCAACTACAAAAAAAACCTTCAGCAAATATCATTCTTGAAGATGAAAGACTGGATGCTTTCCCTCTAAAATCAGGAACAAGGCAAGGTTCTCACAACTTCTTTTCAACATTATATCGGAGGTTCTAGCCAGTGGGATTAGGCAAGACAAAGAAATAAAAGCATCCAGATTGGAAAGGAGCACCTAAATCTCGTATTAACAGGAGACATGCTCATCTATGTATTAAACCTGCAAAAACCATTACTAAAATTGATAAGTGAGTTTAGCACATTGCAAAATATAAGGTTAATGTAAAAAATGAATTCTATTTCTATATACTAGCAACAATCAAAAATTGAAATAAAAAATACCATTTTAAATAGCATCAAAACCATGAAATACTTAGGGATAAATCTCAGAGAAGATATGCAAGACCTGTATGTACACTGAAAACTACAAAATATTGCTGAGATAAATGGAATACAACCTACATAAAGATATCTTGGTATATTGTATATAATTATATCTCAATAGAGCTGAAAAAATTGATAAAAATCACATGTTCTCAAGGTGGAACAGAATCTCACAAATCATCAGACCCACCTTCAGCCCCTTTGTTACTCTGATGCTCCTGATTTTAAGCTGAGGAGGAGTAAGCTGAAGTGACACCATCTGTTCACCTTCCAAATGGAATGAGCTATACAAAACTGTTGACTGACTTATTTCAATCCTGCTGGGTGCCCTAGAGAGTACATATATTTTGTTGTACATGACACAATTTTCAGTCATTGTACATACTGATATAGTTCAAGAAAGGTTTTCCCCTGAACTTTGGAGACTTGGTCACTAACAAATTGAGGCAGAATAAAGGTATCCTATGTGCGGTCTGTAGGATTCTGCTGTTGAGGGAGCAATGGAAAAGAGAGGGCTTGTGGAACTGAACAGTGTGATGGCCGAAAGAATGAGCCTTGGAGACAAGTGCCTGGTACATAGTAAGTGCTCTAAAAAATTAGCTTAAAATAATATATAAAAAAATACTTGGGAGGCCGAGGCGGGCGGATCACGAGGTCAGGAGCGAGACTCCGTCTCAAAAAAAAAAAAAAAAAATACATAGAATTCAGAATTTGTCATAATCTTGATTATAGCTGGGTAGAAAAAGATCTTTATATAGGGATAAATGAGTTTGATAAACAGATTAATAGCATAAACAAGACTTCAGAGGGCATGATAAATCCACTTAATTAACTTCATGGGCCACTCAGTAAGAACCTATTTGCAGCTTAGTATAGATCCCACAGATTGTGGAAATAGAGTCCATTCAAATCCTAACATCACAACTTAATAGCCACATAATCCTGGGCAAGACACTAAATCTCTGTGTGACTCAGTTTCTTCATCTATACAATGGGGTGAAAACAGTATCCACCTCATAAGGTGGTTGCGAGGATTTATGAGTTAATATTTGTAAGGTGCGTAGAATAAAGCCTGGCACACAGTTCATCCTATTTAAGTAAAATATAAATAATTAAATTGCTACTTGTTCATTACAGCTGTAACTGACAAAAATCTATTTCAAGCTACACTTTTCACTAACATGCAGTGACTTTACTTACAATTGGATAGAATTCATGAAGTTTCTTTACAAAAAGTAATCTCTTACCTACTGCTCCTGTGACAACTATTTCTGAAGAACATATCTTAGAAGTAGTTTACTGCTTTGATTTGAACAAAAGCAGCTCAATTTTTCTCGACATCGTTTGACATTTTCTGGCACATTGTTGGTGCTCAATAAATGGTTGCTGGACAAACATCCTTCCAGGCCAAAGCAACTGTACCATACTTAATATTGTTATTTATATAGTCAGAGTTAAAAATGCAACATGCATTACATCCAAATAGGGAATAAAGAGGTAGAGTTACCACCTAACTGGTTAACAAGCTTCAGTGAATTTGCCCAAGATAAGAAAGGTGCTAGTTTACTTCAAAAACAGCAGAATTAAAGTTTTGGTTTCTGTCAAAATGATGATGCAGGCATTCCTTAGCTCTTCTTAGTGATAACAAGAAAAAAAGACAGACTTAAACCTGGTCCACAAACAGGAAGAACATATACTTACTATATCCTAAATGGCCTCACTAGAAAACAGCACAGGTCTTCAGAATAACTCTGACACGGAATTCACTGGTTGTCCCTCTTTTGCAGGGAAGGCTGATTTGTAATATTTGTCCTGAGATGGCCTTCTAAGGATGGAAATCAAATTCCCTTTTTCCAAATGTAAGGCCAGAATTAAGAAGGAGGAAATATCTTCTTGCTCTGAGTGGTCAAGGTGAGCAGAAGTTAAAAACATCTTCTCTCCAGATAACAAGTAAAGTACCTTCAAAAGAAGCTGCCTGGTTTATGTACACATATGTACACACATATGGATTGGGGTTTTTCAGCACAGAGCATGCTATAAGTTATATATGGTTACCACCCTGTCCTGGATACTGCTAGATATATCTGTTCCTCCTCTTTGCTAGACTAGACTGGTTTTCCATTACTATGATGGCCACCTGTTTTAATAGTATCTTCTGAAATCCTAATCAGCTTCTCCCTGGCCCTTAAACCACATACTTCCCAAAAAAGAGAGAACAAATGTAAAATTTCTTCCTCTTCGCCTCTCCAGTCTCAAAGGAAGGGCTCTTGTTTTAACATGACTTGTTCATTCTCGCACCCATCCTTTTACACAAGTCATCCTAATCTGCCCAGAGTCACTTGTTCTTACCTCTCTACCCTACCTCAATTCAAGCACTTCCTTAAAAATATGTTTCAAGCCAATTTATGTCTCTCACTTCTTTCACCTCTCAGCTCCTTCTGGAGTCACTGGCTGCTCATTAAGTCTGTACCCCTTTTACCACCATGTATAGGACTGACCCAGGTATGTCAATTCCCTATTATCATTCTAATACTGGATTGTTAGCTCATGCTACGGCCCCTAGGCTTAAGATGGCACCAGATCAGTCTGTTATTAGCACTATACCTGGACTGAGCCAAGAAGAGTGTGGGGGCTTTCATTTTCATGGCAGAAAAGATGGGACCGGGCCAGGCTTGAAATTAAATAGTTCAAATTTTCATTTGAGGGAAGCTCAAGGTGAGAATGACATTTAAAGCCTAATCAACTAAAGACCACCAAGGACAAGCCTGTAGTCTGATAAAGTCCGATCTGTTCACTCTTTCATAAGGACAACACTCCAGAGGATTCATGGAATGCGCTCAACAAGAAGGGGGAAAAAGCTTCTTGTGGGTTCCTGGTGAAGGATTCTGAGGAAGGCCTAAGAAAAGCAGGGATCAGTTCTGGACTGGTTATGATTTATGAGGCAGGAACAGGAGAAGCAGGAATAAATTAGGGATTCGCCGCTGCTATGGGCAATTGCAGCTCAGCAATTGGGAATCTCCAGTAATATATGGGAAGAGCCAAGTGGGTCTTGAAGCATCATTGATAAGAAAGCAGTAGCCATTGAAAGAGGGTGTCTTCATGGCATTTTCCAGCTGCTGCGTGACGTTGGGAGAAGCGGTGTTTCCTGTTAACCTTGCAATTGTCTCAGCCCCATTAACAGCAGAAGCTGCCTTTTTATTTATCAGTCCCAGTTGGATCCTTATGTCACGTACCTTTTTGACTCTTTCAATAAAATAGACATGGATGTTATGCATCTTTTAGTTTATTTTTATTCATGCAAATGTTTAGATCTGGGAACAAATTATATAACCAAGAGGGACCTGTACTATATCTCTACTGACTTTGAAAGCTTAGGTAGAAAACTGAAGACTTAAAGGGCACATGGAAGCTTTTCACTGCTTCTTCCTGTTGAAGGTCATGACTTTTCACTAGGAGAGAAGATATGAGAAATGAATATCTTGCTACTTAGATGATGTCAAATAATAGGATGTAGTTTTTCTGGAGAATCACTTAAAATCTCAGAATGATGGACTTCTGGCCAGGGATGGAGAAAATTTCACAAAGAGCAGGAAGAAATGATTTCGCTGGAGATTCACTAACATGATAAATATGGACTGAAAGGGAAATGTCAAGAGAAGGAAAAAATACCACCAACTGTGACAAAGAAAAACCATATTGGAAGGGATATTCACTGCTTCTCAAGAGAAAACAAGGCAAAAAAGCCAGAAATCATACCTAGGGCTAGAGGAGTCTACATACAGATTTAGTAGGACTGGTAACAAAGTTATTAGGATGCTTGAAACAGCAAAAAGCAAAAATAATCTCACAGTTATGATCATCAAGAGCTGGTGAGATGGCATCTGGCACTCGATTATAGAAGGCAATAGTGTAATAGTTAAGGAAGGTGCTTTCAAGCCAGGCTGACCAGGGTTCAACCCTCTGTGTTGCCTCTTACTTGTCATGTGATCTTGGTCAAGACATTTGCCCTCTCTGAACCTTAAGTGGCCCATGGATCAATTGGGTATTAGAATACTTATTTCACTAAGCTGTTAATGAAGATTAAAGTTTAGAATGTATTTAAATATCTATCACAGTGTATGTCACACAGTAGGTGGCCACTATCATCATCATCATCATCTCATCTGTAATAAAAAGGTAGCACTTCCTTATGGAATTTAACAAACCAGAAGGTAAAAACATTTGTCAATAATAAAAGCAGAGAAAGAAGTAATGTGTTACTGGATCACACTATGAACTACCCTGGAATAGAAGAAAGATGTAGCATCGAACTCTGTTCCTCCTGCTTCATACTTCTTTTCTCATCTAAACAGGCATGGGCAACCTGGTGTGCGTGGACACACACGTCTTCCCTCCTCTGTTTTGCGTGTCTTGGGACACATAATCCCACCTAATCTGAATCTGGAAGTCATGCTGACCTGTGAGAGGTCAGTTTTTAGTAGAGGGAAGGGTACAGAAGCCAGATTTCATGAGCTGAAGACTGAAAGATAAGGAAGTATAGATGGCTCTTTAAACATACTTTGAAATAAAGTATGAGAAAAAGATATCCCATTAGCCTATGGGGATAGTATGATTAAAAAGAAGATTTTGGGGTAGGAAATGAAAGGGGGATTCTTGGATATGTCTGCAGGCAGAATAAAAAGCTCTTTAAGAAAAACACTGAAGATACAAGAGAGAGAAGGGAGATGATTAATGGAACAGAATATCTTAAAAGATGCATCAGGGGATAGGTAAAAAGAAAAATGAGGTTAGCCTTGGAAAAGATGATATTAAAAGAATGAAGATGAAAGTACCCATGGAAATAAATGTTTGGATGGGAAAGAGAAAGTTTGTGACCAATGGGCTCTCTCTTTTCTCCAGCTCCCCTCAGCAGGTAATCTATAACTAGATTACCTGCTGAGGGGAAGCTGGGGATAGAGAGGACTAAGTTAGGAGGCCTGAGGGGTGTGGTAAGAAAATGGAACAGTTGCTGTGGGAATTTGGAAAATAAACCAACCAGGAATGTGTAAAAAAGGATTAGTGAACAGCCGTTGAGGATCCAGCTGTGGTTAGAAATCACAGTTTGGTCATGGATATAATCAGCATGGTGAGACAATTTTCCCTAGTACTTACTCAGCAGCCTGGGAACAGAACAGAAAAAAACAGATGCTGAAGTCCATCTAGGTCTGGAGATTGGCAGGGCAGGTGCAGTGGAACAAGAGGGACATGAGGGAATTGAGGATACTGTGGGAATTAATATCAAATGGTTGGCAGGGTCAAGTGGGGGTTAGAAATGCTTGCTGGGTGGGAAAGAACATAGAAGCAGGAGAAGGCTAGAAAACTTCCTGGGAGAAAGGGGAAGGAACTAGAAGTGATGATGATGTCAAAGAGGTTCTGTGAAAGTCAGGGAACAGGAGATGTGAAAGGCTGGAGGTTTTAGTCAAAAAGCTGAATTTCAGAGTTTAAGTATCAGAAGTAGAACAGTTCCAGATGGTGACATGATTAATAAGTGTGCCCCCCACATGAAGAGGTTGCTGAAGCAGAGTGAAAATGGAGGTCATATTATCGTAGGGCAAGGAAATATCATGCTGGGACATCTGATGATGCATCAGGGAGGCTACTGGCATGGTCTGGGATGATGCAAGGAGTCAGAGGAGCATAGAAGACTAAGCTAGGTTCCAGAGGTCTCATAGAATGAGAGCAAGTAACCTAAAGATAGGTCTGTGCCAATGAAAAGAATAGACATAATAACTGATAGCATGCACGTCAAAGAATAAGGGAAAAGGAAAGTTGTTGAACAACATTCTGGCACCAGAAGCTAGCTTAAGATTGAGGAATTATCGGCAAATGAGCAGGCTCCATTTAAGATGACTGTGGAGAAAACAGTGTCATCAAGGGAAAGAGTTCTGGGAAAAAAAATGGCTGCGAATATATGGACATGCTTGACCAAGGAACAAGAGTTCTGGGAGGGCACAGGAGATCTGAGAAGGGAATGTCAGCCAGGAAATAACATGCTTATGAAAGGGGAAGGTCTGTGTTGCACTTATAAAAGGAAAATTCCATCCTTTAGGATGCCGAGAAAGCAATGAGAGGAACTACAAACTTTGTAACTAAGTTTGACCAAGAAAGAAGAACTGATTGGTAAAAGTAGAAGTGAAAGAAACTTTAGGAAATATGGCCATGTCATTTTAAGTATTGTTGGGTAATAACCACAAACAAACAAACAAAAACAACAGGGAATGAAGGTATTCCCCAGATACTGAGAATGAGAATTTCTACAAGAGACCACAGTGACCCTTAAGTGGACTAATGTGTAAGAGGAATAAAATATTTGGGAGGATAGGTCTCAAAATATTATCAATCCCCCATGATCTTGAAGAAAAAAAAAAGGAGAAGTGACTAAAGAACACAACATAAGCTGCACAGAAAACAAGCTTTTAGGCTACAGGAACTACTGTAGCTATAGCAGGTGCAGATTTTTCAAAGTAAGATCATCTACCCTAAGTAGAAGATATATGTGAACAGGTGACAGAGAGAGAGCGAGCGAGCAAGCAAGTAGAATGACTCAGTTCCTATTTCTATTTCATCTTAAATGATAAGAATAATTTTTCAAACTGGAAACAGTAGCACAAATGTGAATAAGAGTTCATCACAGCCCAACTGATGTAGAGATAGTGAGAGTAGCAAGCAGTTTCAAATGAACTTGGACCTGTAGGCCCAGATAAAGTGTATCTTATAGTATTGAGATAACCTACTTTCCTGATTGAGAGGCCACTGCTGGTAATCTCTGAAAAAAATCATAGCAGACTAGAAAAATTTGGCTGTTACTTGTAAAACTAAAAAGCTGGGGTATTTCTGAAATGGCTCTGAAAACAAAGACTGCTAATCTTGATGGGAAAAAAATCAGTTTATAATGAACTAGTAAACAGATGGTTATGAACAATGATCAGGTCATGAGAATCATAGACTGAGGTAATGGAACGACGTGTTTTTGAGTTTCAGTAAGTCACTGAAGACATTTTTTCCCTATAGAATATGTTCATATGAGACAGGTATGTCCTGAACAAGTAGGATGATTTATGATTGATCAAATAACCTTACTCAACAAGAATGTCACTGGAACAAACTATTGCTAAATGCAACAACTGGGATGAATCTCAAATAAATTATGCTGAGTGAAAAAAAAACTAATCTCAAAAGGATATATACTGCACAATTCCATTTATGTGACATTTGTAAAATAATATAATTATAGAGATGGAGAACAGATTAGTGTTTGCCAGGGATTAGAAACAAGGAGGAGGAAGGGATGTGGCTATATAAAGGGACAGCAAAAGGAAGTCTTGTAGTGATAGTAAAGTCTCTTGATCATAGTGGGGATGGTTACACAAAGCTGCATGTGATAAAGTTGCATGGAGCCTCTCTCATTTCTTTCTCTCTCCCTCCCTCCCCCCATTCCCTTTCTCTCTCCCTCTCCACCTCTCTATCAATAAGCCCTGCGGATTGTATCAATGTCAGTTTCTTGGTTTCAATATTGTACTATAGTTTGTAACATGCTATCACTGGAGGAATCTGGAGGAAGGGTAGGGTACATGAGACTTCCCTGTACATTTGTTTGCAGTAACCATAATTATCTGAATCAATAATTGTTTTTAAAATAAAAAGAGTTTTTAAAGAATACCAATTAATGGATCAATGTCAGCCTCACAGAAGATCAACTTGAATGCTTCAGGGCTCTGTACTTGGCACTACTGAAATACCACCAAGTTAGAAAAGACAACGGAAACATGATCATAAAATTCATGAATGATATAAAACATGGAGACACAGCCAATGTGTTTCAAATAGAGCTAGAATCCAAAAATACCAACAGGCGAGGCTAGGAACTGAAAGGTAATGGAGATAAAGGTAGAACTCACCATTGTATCCCCAGAATGCAACATAGTGCCTGGCACAAAGAAGACTCAAAAATTATCTAGTGAAAAAATAAGTGGATGCAAGTTTTAAAATGGTTAAAACAGTTTAATGGGACTTCATCTAAAAAGCTCTTCAGTCAACAGAATGATAATATTCCCTCAAACTGGCAGAATATTCCACTTCATTAACAAGGTATGTATTTTTTTTTCTTTTATAGAGACAGAGTCTCACTCTGTCGCCCAGGCTGGAGTGCAGTGGTGCAATTTTGGCTCACTGCAGCCTCCACCTCCGGGGTTCAAGCAATTCTCATACCTCAGCCTCCCGAGTAGCTGGGATTACAGGAGCATGCCACCACACCCAGCTAATTTTTTGTATTTTTAGTAGAGATGGGGTTTCCCCATGTTAGCCAGGCTAGTCTTGAACTCCTGACCTCAAGTGATCCACCCGCCTCGGCCTCCCAAAGTGCTGGGATTACAGGCATGAGCCACCACGCCCGGCCACAAGGTATGTATTTTTTAAGAGAGGGGAGAGGTAAATATTATATTATTGTTGTGCTCTGTACTAGCTCAATTGCCTATACAGGACCAAGTCAATTCCTGAGGGCCAAATTTTAATGGAGACATGAATGAACCTGAGTATATCCCAAATAAGGCAACTAAGATGGTTAAATATCTGGAAATCATGTCATATAAAGAACGCTAGAAGGAACGCAAAGTATGCAGTTTTTAAAAGATAAGATGTGGCAGATAGAAAGGACAAGTTAGATAATAATTATAATGTAGGTTAAAATATAATGATAATATTAAATACCTTGTTGTAGGTAACACATCACTTTACAGCTTACAATGTGCTTTCATACATGTGTCCTTACCTGTCCCGTATCTGAAAGGCTAGCAAATGAGGAAAGGGTTATACTTTCCTCTGTGCAGCCACAGTGGTTAGAGATAACAGAGATAGGTTTCAGCTGAATATAAGGAAGGATTTTTCAAGCATTTCAATCTCCATGACAACGGAATAACAACAGCAAAAGCAACAACAATAGGCTAGTAGACATTAGTACTATACATTTATTAGCTGATTTAATGATCCCAACACTCCTGTGAGGCAGATACTATTATCCCCATCTTACAGATGAGAAAACTAAAGCACAGAGGAGTAAAATGTGGCTATAACCACAGCTAGTCAAGTGTCAGAGCTAGAATTCAAATCCAGGCAGACCCACTCCAGAGTCACTGCTTGTGGGGTAGCTGGAACAATCACCTGCTAAGGCCACTGCAGGGTGAGTGGCATGCCAGCCTTAGTCAGAGGCTGCACTAGATCAAAGGTAAGACAATAGGATTTTAAGAATCTTGGAAGATTAGGCCTGTTTGGATTCAAAACCCAGTGTGGAACCCTTCTGGAAGTGGCATGGCTCCAGTCTAAGGCTAATATTAGCTCTAATGTCCTAAAGCAGATTGGTCCTAAAGCAGAGTGAAGGCAAGAGAATCAGGCTCAAAGAATTAAGACAGACCTTTGGAATAGTGGTACAGTTCTATACAGATTGGGATTGGTTTTTGGCTTTCCCAGAATTTGTCAATTTGAAGATCCATTAGAAGATCAGTCTCATCATAACCAAATCACAAAAGTATCTGTGTACTATTTACTATTCCAACCCCTGCCCCCATCAACTGATGAAACATATATTAAAATAGCAAAATTCACTACAGTTTGACAGTTTTAATTAACAAGTTCTCCCAGCTCAAACAACATAAATTGAGATTTCTACCTCTGGGGAAATAGAGCAGTAGGGTTTTCCTTCATTAAATATTAAAAAAAGAAAGAAACCTGCCATGTTGAAAGTCAGTTTAATAGTTGCTAGGTTGAACTGTCTTTGGAGTACACAGTAAGTACATCATTAAAAGTAAAGACAGAATGTAAAGATACTGAGTCAAATCTAGATGAATGTCTGAAAAATAAATTGAACAGTGGAAAGCACACGAAAGTCATTATAATAAACAAGGAGTATTCAAAAGCAGTCAAATTATCTGAGACTTTTACAGTGGCTATGCTTATGGTACCTCATGGGGGACTCATGGGCTGGGGGGTGACTAAACAGCTAATCGGAAGCTGTTAAAAAAAAAAACATGCCAACTCTGTAAAACCAAATACTTTGTTGGGTGTCTACAGATATGTGTATTCCCATCCTCAGGGTTCTGGTTGGAGCTTAAAGGGTACAGGTTTCAACTAAGGGCCATAGAGCTTTGACTGTTTTAGAAACAGAGGCAACAGTCAGTCCACAAGACGAGGCAAGAGGCTGAGGTCGACACTGCCTACAAGGGGCATAACCTAGAAAATGCAGCTAGTTGGGTGGAATGGTGGTGGCACAGGGATAGGTGGTGGGTAGGATTCTCTTATTTACTTAATTAGAGACTCTGAGAGGTTAAGTGACCTGTCCTGCATAACACATGAAAGGTGAGTTAGTAACAGATCCCAGAGTTAAACCCAGGTCTATCTGTCTAAAAAAAAATCAGCACTAGTCTATCAGTCATAAGAAACAGCTCTGCCACTAACCAGCCCAGTGACTCTGGACCAATTACAGCCTAAGGCTCAGTTTCCCCATCTACAAAAGAAAGGGGTGGCATTTGGGGGAAAAGTTAGTTTTTTGATCTCATCTTATCCCAAAGGAAATGCCACAAAGATTCAATCTTTAACTGTAACTAAAATTATAACTATTACTATGAGAAATAGGTCCATCCCTAACATTTACAAGGCCAGGGGCAAGAATGTAAGTATAGGCTCTTAATTCTCCTTCCTTCTCTCCACTACCCCACTCCTTCCTACACAGCTAGGAGCCTTGGCCACCTGTGTGTAGACCACTCAGTCCACACAGCCAAGCTCCATCCATACACTTCTCCCACCAAACAAGCACCCCCTTAGACCCCTTAGACCTAGAAGAGCTCACACATATGGCACAGTCTCTCCTTGAGAGGACAGATCCAGGGCAGAGGCCCTCGCAAGCCCTGGAAGCACATTGAATAGAGATTCCTCAGCTTCCAAGTACCTAGAGTATGGTCTAGAACAGGGGTGTCCAATCTTTTGGCTTCCCTGGGCCACACTGGAAGAAGAATTATCTTGGGCCAGACATAAAATATATTAGCGATAGCTGACGACCAAAAAAAAAAAATCTTAAAATCTCATAATGTTTCAAGAAAGTTTATGAATTTGTGTTGGGCCACATTCAAAGCTGTACTGGACTGCATGTGACCCACAGGCCGCGGGTTGCACAAGCTTGGTCTAGAAGAAACAGGCAGGAGTTATGGGTAGGCACATCTCCTTGGCCCTTAGAATTCCTTGCTCTGTGGTGAGATATGTGTAAAGTACAAACCATAGAGGAAAAGGCTGATACATTTGACTGTATAAAAGTGGAAAACTCATGGACATTAAAAATAAATCTATTACAAAGCAAATATCAAAACTGAGAAGCAACCTGTGCAACATTATGAGAGTCACTATCCTTAAAAATAACTTATAAATAAATTTAAAAGTGCCCAATAAAGAACTGTCAATAATATAAGCATATGAAGAAAGTCCAACATCGTCGTAATTAAAGGAATACACTACAACAAAAAGCCCTTTTTGACTTACCAAATTGACAAGCATTTTCTGAACGAGAATACACAGGATTGGCAAGAGTTCAGTTGACTACTGGGGATAGTATACATTGATCAATCTTCACCCTCCTACCTATCCAATTCTACTTTTTAGAATTTATACTAAAGAAACATTAAGTATATACAGAAAGATTTAAGTATGAGGACATTCACTGTAGCACATGTAATGACAGGGAACACTGGAAACAACTTAAATATCCAATAACAGTGGATTAATTAAATAACTCGTGGTACATCAATAAAATGGAGTAGTCAAGTGTTATTGTAGGCTGGGCACGGTGGCTCACACTTATAACCCCAATGCTTTGAGAGGCCGAGGCAGGAAGATGGCTTAAGTTCAGGAGTTCAAGACCAGCCTGGGCAACATAGTGAGAAACCATATCTACAAATAATTAAAAAATTAGCTGGCCATGGTGGCCTGCACCTATGGTCTCAGCTATTTGGGAGTCTGAGGTAAGAGGATGGCCTGAGCCCAGGTGGTCAAGATTGCAATGAGCTGTGATCACGCCACTACACTCCAGCTTGGGCGACAGAGTGAGACCTCGTCTCAAACAAAACAAAACAAAAACACAAAAAAGTTATTGTAGATGAAGAGGTGTCAATATAGAAACATATCTACAATGTAAAGATGAAAAAGATACTTTACAAAATGATGTGATCCATTTTTTATTAAAGTTACACACACATGGCCGGGCACAGTGGCTCACGCCTGTAATCCCAGTACTTTGGGAGGCCGAGGCAGGCTGATCACCTGTGATCTGGGAGTTCAAGACCAGCCTGACCAACATGGAGAAACCCTGTCTCTACTACAAATACAAAATTAGCTGGGCGTGGTGGTGCATGCCTGTAATCCCAGCTACTCGGGAGGCTGAGGCAGGAGAATCGCTTGAACCCAGGAGGCGGAGGTTGCAGTGAGCCGAGATTGTGCCATTGCACTCCAGCCTGGGCGAGAGTGAAACTCCGTCTCAAAAAAAAAAAAAAGTTACACGCACACATCTAGAAGTCTATATGCATGGGTGTTAACAATGGTTCTCTCTCTTTTTAAATCTGGGATGTTAAAATTTGTTGTTTCTTATTTATGTTTTCTAATTTTTAAAACTGGTTAAATACATATTACAATAACATATTACATTTATTTTTAATTTTTTAAAGAGAAGAGCTACATTACCATTTTTAACTAAGGGATTTGGCTACTGTAACATTCTATAAGAGTATCCATTTGTAGCTTTAACATTTTAGAATTCTATAAAAGGAAAAGCCAATTAACTGTACAGGTGTCCTCTGGAGAGCAGGAAGGAGTCACTGAATCATATTCTATGTTAATGGGGCAAAACTCTATTAGCATAAAACAAACAACTGGAAAAAAAAAACCCACCTGGAAGACAAAGTCAGCCCGTCTGCAAATATAGACTGGAGAGTCCTTCCTACTTAAGGGTATAGGTTCTTTTCTTTCCAGGTTTTATCTTGAAAATAATAGTCTTTTATTTCCCTTTTTTTTTTGTAAAGCCAAATGACCTCCATACAAAACCAAACCAATCCATTTGACAAATAATTGGTAGCTGAAAGGAAAGGCCAGACTTGAACATAGTGGTACTGGTGGAGTGAGGACAGTATTTTTTCCCCCACTGTTCCCACTTCAAGGTAGAGATACTTCTGTTAGAGTAACATTCCCAGCCTCTTTCTGCCCCTTTCTTTATTCTTCCCCATGGTAGGAGCTACAATTATTTGCCCAAGAGATTAGACAAGAGAAATTCAAGTTAAATCTAAATTTCAAGATGGGGCCATTTTAACTACAGTTTAAAAACAATTTATCTGCCTGCCCATTCATCTATGCATAACTAGAAACATATGCACAGGCATATGTGTGTTTCATCACTTGCTGCCTGGCTGATCCAGGATGTCAGAAACCAAAAGACTTAGATAAGCAGTGTATTCTATGATTGGAAATTTCTATGTATATGCAAGACAGGGGTCTGATGAGGAAGGCATATCAACACAAATGGGCCCTTAAAAAACCCACATGGCAAGGTATCTGAACTCTCTCCATTTTGTGCCACACAGAGTTTCCGTTTGGTGAAGAGAAAAGCATGTCAGCTCAGTGACCTGTCACCTAGTTCTGCATGTTCCTTTGAGTATAGAGGGGACCTCTACTGAAATCCTATCCATCTTTCTCCAACCAGCTCAAATGTCACCTCCTTCCTAAACCTTCCACCCTCATGCTAGCTGCAAATAACCTCTTGTACTCTTAAGATTCTAAGCCCTTTGTTTCTACCACTCCATTATATATGATTTTATGTACAGTTGTGTGTGTACATGTTCTTTTACCACATTATAAGCTCCTTGATGGCAAAGTCTAAGTCATGATTTTTATATGAGCCACAGTATCAACACCATGCCTTACACAGTTATTCAATAGATGTGTATGGGACTAAAACTCTAGAATGTACCTAAGTTTAAAAGCTTCCTTGTTCCTTACCCCTTAATAATGCAAACATTAGAGAATAGGCCTAATGTCACCTTAGAGACTTAATGGCTACAACAGCAAACTTTAATCCAATGTATTTAATTTTTTGGCTTCCTCAGCCTTTAGTCTCATGTACATGATATAAGGATGATATATCACCCACCTCTAGAGCAGTGCTGTCTAACAGAAATATAAAAATGTGAGCCACATATGTAATTTGAAATTTTCTGGATGCCACCTTAAGAAAAGCACAAAGAAATGGGTCAAATTAACTTTAACGCTCTAATTTATTTGACCCAATATATCCAAAATATTACTTCAATGGACATAGAGAGTAAAAGGGTGGTTACCAGAGAATGGGAAGGGTAGTGGGGGACTATGGGAAAGGTAGGGATGGTTAATAGGTACCAAAAATAACTAGAATGAATAAGGCCTACTATTTGATAGCACAACAGGGTGACTATAGTCAATAATAATTTAACTATACATTTTTAAAGAACTAAAAGAGTATAATTGGATTGTTTGTAACACAAAGGATAAATGCTTGAAGGGACAGATACCCCATTCTCCATGATGTGATTACTATGCATTACATGCCTGTATCAAAATATTTCATGTACCAAAATATTTCATGTATCAAAATATTTCAAGTGTATATAAATATATACACTTACTATGTACCCACAAAAACTAAGAATTAAAAAAAGCAAAATATTATCATTTTAACATGTAATCAATACAGAACATTGTTGAGATATTCTACATTTTTTTATCATGCTGTCTTTGAAATCTGGTGTGTATTTTACACTTACAGTATATCTCAATTCATACCAGGAACTACTTATTAGCTGTGAAAGCTAGTTACTTAATTTCTCTTTGCCTCAGTTTCTCAACTTTAAAAGGGGGCTAATAATGGTATTTACCTTATAGAACTATATTGAGGTTTAATAATATGTGGAAGGGCTTAGTACCTGATAAATTGTAAGGATTCAATAAATATTAACTACCATAATCCTCCACCATATCATCTACCTATGAAAAAACTTGAGCTTAAAAAACCAAGTGTATTTCCCAATTTCATAAAGCAAATCAAATGCTGGTTCTACTCCCTGTCTTTTACATAGTTGTCTATTAAACCATGCAGGGCAGCTGGGAGCAATGGAAAATCATATTTTTTAACCATTTAAAATTCCAAAGTGCTAGCCAGATGGAGTTTGGGAGTCAGTCCAAAGAGCAACATTCTTCAAAATGGTAGCTTAGAGAAATGCCATCCAGCTGTGTTATACTAACGGTCCTTTCACCCTACCACTTCCTTTAAGCTCTGTCCCCATTTGCTGTAATATTTCATCCATGTCACCAAGTGAAAAAGTAACATAACTTCTTGTGTTTTACTCAGCATTATTTTGGGTTATTTTGTTGCTTTTTTAAGATGACTGGTAACATTGAATATTCTTGCATAAATGTGCAAAACATCCAGCACCTAAGATCATTCAATTTTCGACATACTTGATTCTGCTCTTCAGGAGACTCAAAGCAGAAAAGATGTTATACAGAAGCCATAGCCAAATCGAAGGAATAATGGTCTGGGAATCAAGGAATCTGATTTCTGGCCTTGGGTCTATGAATAAATCACTACATTACCTAAGGCAACTCATTTACACCCCTGAGCTATATCACAGTTTAAGATACATTCACATACAGTATTTAGGACTAAGTATTAATATGCAATAACTCAACATAAAATTTATCAAGTCTCAACATTTTTGTCTGTCGCTCTTTAAATGTTCTGGCGGTAAGTTCCCCTTGAAAAAAAATCAGCACTGAAAAAGTCTGGGGATAATTTACTTTAATAGTCAAATAACCAGAACACCTAGAAAAGAAAATAAATGGTCCATCTATCTGATATGTATGCTGTTATTAAAAGCCAAACAATTGTCATATCCTCTAGCTTTCAACTAGGTAGCAAGGTTAAGAATTACAGGACATCAGCATTAATACAAAGGGGCATCAATGGTCACTGCCATGGATCTCCTGCCCTACCCAAAATTCCCTTCATCAAGGTTCCTCAACTTCAGCATTACTGATATCTTGGGTCAGATAATTCTTCATGGTAGGGAGTTGGCCTGTGCATTGTAGGATGTTTATCAGCTTACCTGGCCTGTTCCCACTAGATGCCAGTAACGCCTCCCCACAATTGTGACAAACAAAAATGTCTCCAGACATTGCTAAATGTCCCCAGGGGGTAAAATTGCCCCTAGTTGAGAACCACTACTATGGATCCTGTCCATGATTATCCTAAATTTCTTTGGAATTAAGCTTTTACAGAGACTGGCAATTTTCAGTGTGTAACTGCTTATGCAACACAGCCTCATTAATACAACATGCAATGATACACTCTCATTGGCAATCTTTCCAATTAATTTGCATTTAATACACATATAGTAGAATATACTTTTGCAAAATGACCCATTACACTGCAGAGATTATCCATGTATCTTTTTCAGAGCCAAAACAATGTTTTCACATGAACAGTGATTTTGGTAGCAAATATTTTAGATTAAGATATTTATATTTTACAACCCATGATATATTTAATGTTAGCACCCTGGCTTTAATTTACTGACAAAAGTTTTCAATATACTACCCATCTACCACCCCATTCTTCTTAAGCCCCCATACTTACTGTTACCCACTGAATTGCTCATGTTTTCTGGTTCCCAGTGATTAAGCCCTATACTCAGCCACCCACCTTTTCATCTAAAGTACTGACAGAGGGTTATTCTATTTCCTTGGGTCTATGCATATAAGCAAATTGGGAAGGAGTACTAATGAGAGGTTATCAGCTGCAAAATAACAGAATCAACCAAACATGTAAGGAATATCTACCGTTTAATGCTATGGAGACACAAAAAGAAATAAATATAAGACATGAAAGAACCACAGAATTAAAAAAAAAAAACACATCAACCATATGCCCAAAGTCATTCAGCTAGCTGATTTTATATGCTGATAGTGGAGCATCCAAGTAAGGGTATCCTGATTGCAGCTATCTAGAGTTTAGAGCTACCTTTATAGATTTGGGACTCAACACCTGGAGAAAGAACACCAATCCGATAATGGTGGTTACGTCTGAGGATGAGGTTGAAGGGGCATTTTCACTTTTTACTCTAGATGCATCTATATTATTTTTTAATAGGAACATGTAATTGTGTGTTACTTCTATAATTAAAAACCAAAAAAAAAAAAAAGGTAAAGCCAGGAGTGTAGATGAAATCTCTGAGGCAGTGAGTATAAAGAGAGAAAAGGTAAAGAACTTTACACCCCTGAATATGGACATAATTAGGAGGCAGGAGGAAACAAAAGTAATGGAGAAGCAGTGACAGAGGCAGGCAGAAAGGGAACTAGAGGAGTACAACTCTGTGGCCAAGGGAGGGAAGTTTCAAAAAGGAACTGAACAGTCAACACAACCCAAAACGGGAAAAGGTAGAGAAATAAGATGGCAGAACAGAATTTAGGTCAGAAAGAGGCTTCTTAAAAATCATAACCTCCTCCCTACATCATGTCCCTCAATCTCTGAGGAAATTGAGGCCCAGAAAAATTAAGTGGCTGACTACATAGGTATTGGTAGCTAGAAGATACAGCAAACGAAGACCAGAACATGTTTATGGACGACAGCGAATGGGTCCAGTGGAAAGGAAGAGAAGAAGAAACCAGAAGAAAAGAGGTATAATTGAATAAGTAGTATCTACAATAAACAGAGAAGGGACTGAAGCAGAAGTAGACAAAATAATACAGCTTTTCCTCTGAGGCTGGATAACTTGTTTCCTTTTTGTTTGGGTTGCTATATAAGGAGGTAAGGGAAATCCCTCAAACTGAGTACGTGGATTTCCCCCAGAATTCTACCCTTGGCACCTTTTCCCTCTCAAAGTATACTCATATCCTAGGCTTCATATATCATCTATACATGAAGGATCCCCAAATCTCTACTCGAGCCCAGACCCTCTCTATACCCCAGGCCATGGGGAAATGAACATCTCTAGGTGGATATCTGATAGGCACCCAAATTCAAATCATCTCAACTTTGCTCCCACTCCAGCACTCTGTCTCAGTGGAAGGCCCCACACAATGAATGACTTCAGGCAAACTACTGAACATCATCTCTCATTTTATCTTTGTAAGTAGATGAAAAAACATTTGGTGGATGACAGTAAAGTTAGAGTCACAGCTGCTAGAGCAGCCTTACCCAAGTGAGTGTTTGTTGATGGATAACAGTAAGTTAAAAAGTCTTGGCCAGGCGCGGTGGCTCATGCCTCTAATCCCAGCATTTTGGGAGGCCAAGACGGGCAGATCACCTGAGGTCAGGAGTTCAAGACCAGCCTGACCAACACAGAGAAACCCCATCTCTACTAAAAATACAAAATCACATGGTGGCACATGACTCTAATCCCAGCTACTCGGGAGGCTGAGGCAGGAGAATCGCTTGAACCCAGGAAGCGGAGGTTGTGGTGAGCCGAGATCACGCCATTGCACTCCAGCCTGGGTAACAAGAGCGAAACTCCATCTCAAAAAATAAAAATAAAAAAAAGAAAAAGAAAAAAAGAAAGTCTTCAATTAGCCTGATTCAGAGCTATGCCAAATATAGCAGACAGACCATAAGGTGACCCCCAATGACGCCCACCTCCTGGTATTCATGTCCTTGTTTAATCACCTTTCCCTGAGTATGAGTGGGACATGTGAGTAGGTTCTAACCAATAGAATATGGCAAGGGTAATGAGAAGCCACTCCCATGACTAGGTATATATGTGTATATTATTGATTCCTTCTCGCCACTGTGAGAGACAAACTGAGACTTTATCCCTCGCTGGCCTTGAAAAAGCAAGGTGCTGTTATATGAACTGCCTATGGAAAGACCATGTGACAGGGAATTGCAGGCAGCCCCTAGGATCTGAGGGCCTCAATCCCACAACCACAAAGAACTAAATTCTGCCAACAATCACATGAGCTTGGAAGAGAACCCCGAGCCTGAGATGAGACCACCGGCTCTGCCAACACCTTGATTGCAGCCTGTGAGACCCTGAGCAGAGGACCAAGTTGAACCACGACCATCTCCTGACCCATGGAAACTGCAAGATAATAAATGGTTGTTGTTCTGAGCAATTAAGTTTGTGGTAATTCATTATGCAGCAATGGAAAACAAATATAGCAAACAATGTTTTATTAATTACTTGGATAAAGATATTTCTGAAAAATATGTGATAATAAAGCTAAAACTAACAAGAGGAACAATAAATAAAAATTTAATTACATTAATATTTAAGTAAAGGCATAGAAGGGTTCTTGTTTAAAAAACTAGGCTGAGCACAGTGGTTCATGCCTGTAGTCCTAGCACTTTGGGAGGCCGAGGTGGGTGGATTGCTTGAGCTCAGGAGTTCAAGACCAGCCTGGGCAACACAGTGAAACCCCGTCTCTACTAAAATACAAAAAATTAGCCAGGCGTGGCAGCGTGTGCCCGTAGTCCCAGCTACTCAGGAGGCTGAGGCAGGAGAATTGCTTGAACCCAGGAGGCGGAGGTTGCAGTAAGTGGAGATCGTGCCACTGCACTCCAGCCTGGGAGACAGAGCAAGACTCTGTCTCCAAAAAAAAAAATTGAAAGGGCGGCCGGGCACGGTGGCTCATGCCTGTAATGCCAGCACCTTGGGAGGCCAGGGCGGGCAGATCATGAGGTCAGGAGATCGAGACCATCCTGGCCAACATGGTGAAACCCCGTCTCTACTAAAAATACAAAAAAAAAAAAAAAAAAAAACTAGCTGGGCGTGGTGGCGCGAGCCCATAAATGCAGCTACTGGAGAGGCAGGAGAATCGCTTGAACCAGGGAGTCAGAGGTTGCAGCAAGCTTAGATCACGCCACTGCACTCCAGCCTGGTGACAGAGTAAGACTCCATCTTAAAAAAAAAAATCGAAAGGGCGCTTATTTCAGCAGCACATATACTAAAATTAGAATGATACAGAGAAGATTAGCATGGTCCCTGCACAGGGATGACATGCACATTTTTGAAAAAATTAGAAGAGAAAAGGACAGACAGAAACTTGGAGGAAAAAGTGGGTTCTGGGCTCATTATGAGTTCATAGTAAGAAATAATTATCCAAAACCCAATACTATTTGCGACCATATTAACAGGGTATAATGTACAAAACAAAAAGTCTTATTGTGCCACATGAACTGGTTAAATCAGATCAATAAATACTTCCTGGGTGACTCTACTTAAGGAATTAGGAGGAATAGAGGGATGTATAAACTATGTTCCTATCCCTAAAGTATCTTCCACTCTACTGGGGAGCTAACATAAACATATAAGAAAGTTAAACCATAATAAAGAAGTTAAATAACAGTTTAAGACAATGGCAGAAAAGATGTAAAGCTGGCATTACAATTTATCTAGCAACTAGTTAAAGGTAATAACAGACGCAGGAGTTCAGAAGAGGGTGATAACATATCACATGATAAATATTATGACTACTTTGCAATATGATATAAAAGTGGGTGTATTTTAGACCAATATCCCTGATGAACATCGATGCAAAACTCCTCAATAAAATACTGGCAAACTGAATCCAGCAGCACATCAAAAAGCTTATCCACCACGATCAAGTTGGCTTCATCCCTGGGATGCAAGGCTGGTTCAACATATGCAAATCAATAAATGTAATCCAGCATATAAACAGAACCAAAGACAAAAACCACATGATTATCTCAATAGATGCAGAAAAGGCCTTTGACAAAATTCAACAACCCTTCATGCTAAAAACTCTCAATAAATTCGGTATTGACGGGACGTATCTCAAAATAATAAGAGCTATTTATGAGAAACCCACAGCCAATATCATACTGAATGGGCAAAAACTGGAAGCATTCCCTTTGAAAACTGCCACAAGACAGGGATGCCCTCTCTCACCACTCCTATTCAACATAGTGTTGGAAGTTCTGGCCAGGGCAATCAGGGAGGAGAAGGAAATAAAGGGTATTCAATTAGGAAAAGAGGAAGTCATATTGTCCCTGTTTGCAGATGATATGATTGTATATCTAGAAAACCCCATCATCTCAGCCCAAAATCTCCTTAAGCTGATAGGCAACTTCAGCAAAGTCTCAGGATACAAAATCAATGTGCAAAAATCACAAGCATTCTTACACACCAATAACAGACCAACAGAGAGCCAAATCATGAGTGAATTTCCATTCACAATTGCTACAAAGAGAATAAAATACCTAGTAATCCAACTTACAAGGGATGTGAATGACCTCTTCAAGGAGAACTACAAACTAATGCTCAAGGAAATAAAAGAGGATACAAACAAATGGAAGAACATTCCATGCTCATGGATAGGAAGAATCAATAATGTGAAAATGGCCATACTGCCCAAGGTTAATTTATAGATTCAATGCCATCCCCATCCAGCTACCAATGACTTTCTTCACAGAATTGGAAAAAACTACTTTAAAGTTCATATGGAACCAAAAAAGAGCCCACATTGCCAAGTCAATCCTAAGCCAAAAGAACAAAGCTGGAGACATCACGCTACCTGACTTCAAACTATACTACAAGGCTACAGTAACCAAAACAGTATGGTACTGGTACCAAAACAGAGATATAGACCAATGGAACAGAACAGAGCCCTCAGAAATAATGCCACATATCTACAACTATCTGATCTTTGACAAACCTGACAAAAACAAGCAATGGGGAAAGGATTCCCTAGTTAATAAATGGTGCTGGGAAAACTGGCTAGCCATATGTAGAAAGCTGAAACTGGATCCCTTCCTTACACCTTATACAAAAATTAATTCAAGATGGATTAAAGACTTACATGTTAGACCTAAAACCATAAAAACCCTAGAAGAAAACCTAGGCAATACCATTCAGGACATAGGCATGGGCAAGGACTTCATGTCTAAAACACCAAAAGCAATGGCAACAAAAGCCAAAATTGACAAATGGGATCTAATTAAACTGAAGAGCTTCTGCACAGCAAAAGAAACCCCCATCAGAGTGAACAGGCAACCTACAGAATGGGAGAAAATTTTTGCAACCTACTCATCTGACAAAGGGCTAATATCCAGAATCTACAATGAACTCAAACAAATTTACAAGAAAACAAGCAACCCCATCAAAAAGTGAGCGAAGGATATGAACAGACACTTCTCAAAAGAAAACATTTATGCAGCCAAGAAACACATGAAAAAATGCTCATCATCACTGGCCATCAGAGAAATGCAAATCAAAACCACAATGAGATACCACCTCACACCAGTTAGAATGGCAATCATTAAAAAGTCAGGAAACAACAGGTGCTGGAAAGGATGTGGAGAAATAGGAACACTTTTACACTGTTGGTGGGACTGTAAACTAGTTCAACCCTTGTGGAAGTCAGTGTGGCGATTCCTCAGGGATCTAGAACTAGAAATACCATTTGACCCAGCCATCCCATTACTGGGTATATACCCAAAGGATTATAAATCATGCTGCTATAAAGACACATGTACACGTATGTTTATTGCGGCACTATTCACAATAGCAAAGACTTGGAACCAACCCAAGTGTCCAACAATGATAGACCGGATTAAGAAAATGTGGCACATATACACCATGGAATACTATGCAGCCATGAAAAAGGATGAGTTCATGTCCTTTGTAGGGACATGGATGAAGCTGGAAACCATCATTCTCAGCAAACTATCGCAAGGACAAAAAACCAAACACCACAAGTTCTCACTCATAGGTGGGAATTGAACAATGAGAACACTTGGACGCAGGAAGGGGAACATCACACACCGGGGCCTGTCGTGGGGTAGGGGGTAGGGGGGAGGGATAGCATTAGGAGGTATACCTAATGTAAATGATGAGTTAATAGGTGCAGCACACCAACATGGCACATGTATACATATGTAACAAACCTGCACGTTGTGCACATGTACCCTAAAACTTAAAGTATAATAATAATTTTTAAAAATTTGCCTAGATAAGACCATCAAAGGAAAACATACTCAGAAAGTCAGGACAAGCCTTTATTAGCTGGAAGAGTTCACAGTATTAAGTGGATATCAATTGATGTGGGGAAGAGTCTATACTCATTGCCCTACATTATCCATCAAAATTTCTTTGCTTTACTTCCTGGAGTACTAGATATGAATTTGAAAGGACATTTTAATTCAAACAAGTATTCCAGATAAATTAGAATGAATTCGAGTGGCATTCTTGTTGAATTAAACATTAATCAAGATTAAAAAAAAAAGAATAAATGGTGTTCAATTTATTGAGTTCAAAACTGGGGTGGGGGATACAGAGGCAGAGAGACTCCAGAAATGCCCTGACTACTGTGCCACCTTGAGTGCCCAGAGAAGTGCAGGTGGCAGTGGTTGTGAATGTGTGTATTGGGTGGGGCAGGGAAACACACAGCCCCATTCTCCTGCAAAAAAAAAAAAAAAAAAAAAAAAAAAGATACTGATTGAGAAAGATATATCATCGGGCAGGTAAAAAAAAAGATATTGATTGAGAAAGACATAATAGGGCAGGTGGTAGAGACTGGAGTAATGGGAACAATTGTGAGAAAGGAAAAGGCTATGTAATTTCAGGCTGTAGAAAGACTGGAATCGGGTAGAAAGACTGGAATCATAAATAATGCAACTTTTGAGATATTTTTTCTGGTTGTGGGAACCAGAATATGAGGAGCTGCCTGGAGTTTGGTTTGCAGTTGAACCTGGAACTGGAGGTTATGTCTAGAGAACGAGGCAGAAAGATTCTTATCTTTGCTGGTGATCACAGAAGCTGTTAGAACTGGCCTCAGCTTGGACTGGGCATGAAGGAGGGAAGAATTGGGAGAAGAAACCAGACATCCTAGAAAGACAGACAGAGAAGATGCTGAGCTCTGATTGGGCTGGACTTTGTATGTGATCAAAGCCTGTACTTGACTGCCCGGCATGGAGGATGTTGCTTACATTTCTCATTCCATAATAAAGTATTCTGAGTTGACTGAGGTCAAGAAAGAGAAAAGAACCAATAATAATAGCTATCATTTATGAGTACTCACCATGTGCTTTTTTTTGAGACAGAGTCTTGCTCTGTCACCTAGGCTGGAGTGCAGTGGCATGATCTGGGCTACTGCAACTTCTGCCTCCTGGGTTCAAGCAATTCTCACGCCTCAGCTTCCCAAGCAGCTGGGACTACAGGCATGCACCACCACGCCTGGCTAGTTTTTGTATTTTTATACAGATGGAGTTTCACCATGTTGGCCAGGCTGGTCTCAAACTGGTCTCAAGTGATCACCCGCCTTGACCTCCCAAAGTGCCGGGATTACAGGTGTGAGCCACCACACCCAGCCTACCATGTGCTTTTAAAAGTGCTTTACATGGATTATCTCATTTAATCTTTCCAGTAACGGTATAGCAGATAGGAACTGAGGCATAAAGTGGTTGGGTAGTATTCTGAAATTGTAACTGGTAGAGCCTGAGTCTGAGGCAGTCTGGCTCTAGAACCTGTGCTTTTAGTTATTCTGTATTTCTAGGACCATAGCTCCCAGAATCCCTTCTTCACTGCCACCCCCAATCAATCAAGGTAATGGCCAGCTGTGAAAGAAATTTCCTATTAGAGTACTCTTGCTGTGGCCCTAACGAGCAAGTGAAATCATTTCAAGGGAGTGAGAAAGCAGAAGCTTGAATAAAGCCCCTGGGTAAGTGAAATACAATCCTGTAGCCAAAATGCTGTATTCTTTCTAAATTTAAATAAGTGATTTTGTATCCTCTGTGTGGAAGACACTATTAGGTATTATGGGTGGGACTAAGAAGATTCAGAAGCAGATACCGTCCTTCCAAAAGCTAGTCTCTGAGGAAGTTAAAACATGTGCACTAATAACCATAACCCAAACTTATGTTAGAGACATGGTTAGAGAGTTGTGGACTACCACAGAAGTTAGACAAAGGTGAGGAGGTAGCATCTGAGGAAGACCATGCAGTATGGGTAGGTTCTTCTGCAGCTGGAGATGTCAGAGATATGATTTCAGTCAGCAAAGTACCAGGTACATTTGAGGGAACATGAAAGTGTCATGCTAGGCCTGTTATATTTATATACATTGTCTCATTAACTCTTCGTAACAACCCTTTATTGACCAAATGATTTAATTGTCAAAACCAGGACACTTTGGAGAGTGGAGTATGAATCAGATGGAATAGGAATAAACAGGGGCCCAGGAAAACCAGGACCTATGAGGCAGTTGTTATTATTCCCATTTAACACGTTACAAAATGACGCCTCACATCACATAGCTAGGAGTTGGTGGAGCTAGGATTTGAATCCAATTCTGGCTTCAAAACTAAAAGATTCATACTTCATTCCATATACAGTGGGATGCAATTGAAGGGCTTTGGGCAGAGAGCTGTCATGGTCAGAACTATGCAGGACAGATGGAAAAAAGAGACTGGAATTGGGGTGATGAGTTAAGAGACTGCTGAATAAGATTCATGTAGAACATTCTAAGTACCTGTATATAAGATGCTAACTTTGGAATTTAAAGGAAGTGACAAATGTAAGAGATACCACAAAGCACAAAGGAATAAATGACAAAGTTAGACTACTGGGCAACTTTTTTTTTATTTAAGTTTTAGGGTACATGTGCACAACGTGCAGGTTTGTTACATATGTATACATGTGCCATGTTGGTGTGCTGCACCTATTAACTCATCATTTACATTAGGTATACCTCCTAATGCTATCCCTCCCCCCTACCCCCTACCCCACGACAGGCCCCGGTGTGTGATGTTCCCCTTCCTGCGTCCAAGTGTTCTCATTGTTCAATTCCCACCTATGAGTGAGAACTTGTGGTGTTTGGTTTTTTGTCCTTGCGATAGTTTGCTGAGAATGATGGTTTCCAGCTTCATCCATGTCCCTACAAAGGATATGAACTCATCCTTTTTTATGGCTGCATAGTATCCCATGGTGTATATGTGTCACATTTTCTTAATCCGGTCTATCATTGTTGGACACTTGGGTTGGTTCCAAGTCTTTGCTATTGTGAATAGTGCCGCAATAAACATACGTGTACATGTGTCTTTATAGCAGCATGATTTATAATCCTTTGGGTATATACCCAGTAATGGGATGGCTGGGTCAAATGGTATTTCTAGTTCTAGATCCCTGAGGAATCGCCACACTGACTTCCACAAGGGTTGAACTAGTTTACAGTCCCACCAACAGTGTAAAAGTGTTCCTATTTCTCCACATCCTTTCCAGCACCTGTTGTTTCCTGACTTTTTAATGATTGCCATTCTAACTGGTGTGAGGTGGTATCTCATTGTGGTTTTGATTTGCATTTCTCTGATGGCCAGTGATGATGAGCATTTTTTCATGTGTTTCTTGGCTGCATAAATGTTTTCTTTTGAGAAGTGTCTGTTCATATCCTTCGCTCACTTTTTGATGGGGTTGCTTGTTTTCTTGTAAATTTGTTTGAGTTCATTGTAGATTCTGGATATTAGCCCTTTGTCAGATGAGTAGGTTGCAAAAATTTTCTCCCATTCTGTAGGTTGCCTGTTCACTCTGATGGGGGTTTCTTTTGCTGTGCAGAAGCTCTTCAGTTTAATTAGATCCCATTTGTCAATTTTGGCTTTTGTTGCCATTGCTTTTGGTGTTTTAGACATGAAGTCCTTGCCCATGCCTATGTCCTGAATGGTATTGCCTAGGTTTTCTTCTAGGGTTTTTATGGTTTTAGGTCTAACATGTAAGTCTTTAATCCATCTTGAATTAATTTTTGTATAAGGTGTAAGGAAGGGATCCAGTTTCAGCTTTCTACATATGGCTAGCCAGTTTTCCCAGCACCATTTATTAACTAGGGAATCCTTTCCCCATTGCTTGTTTTTGTCAGGTTTGTCAAAGATCAGATGGTTATAGATATGCGGCATTATTTCTGAGGGCTCTGTTCTGTTCCATTGATCTATATCTCTGTTTTGGTACCAGTACCATGCTGTTTTGGTTACTGTAGCCTTGTAGTATAGTTTGAAGTCAGGTAGCGTGATGTCTCCAGCTTTGTTCTTTTGGCTTAGGAATGACTTGGCAATGTGGGCTCTTTTTTGTTCCATATGAACTTTAAAGTAGTTTTTTCCAATTCTGTGAAGAAAGTCATTGGTAGCTTGATGGGGATGGCATTGAATCTGTAAATTACCTTGGGCAGTATGGCCATTTTCACGATACTCAATCAATATCTTAAAGTAAAACCTGTCTTGTGTTCTACCACCTATCTCCTGGCTAAAACCCCAAATATTAGAGAAGCAGGGTCACTTAACACAGGATAGTGACTCTTGTCTCTGAACATCCACAACTGGGTGAAGGAACTCTCTTCATTATGCCAAACCAAGAGGACATTCTGACAGACAACCCTTTGACTTCTTGTATCTCAGACAAAAACCCTCTTTTTGGGGGAGCCTGAGCTAGAAGGGGCCTTAAGAATTTGAAGATTTAACTTAATCCAAACATTATCAGGTAAATATTAGGTAATTTATATCTTCTCTACTTCAAGCATAAGATTATACTTGCATTTTTCCTCAGGTCCTTAAGTAAAAAGCTCAAGAAATTGTAGCTTAGCATTCACTTGCAACATTTAAACAAATCAAACAAGAAAAACAGCTATTATTCTACACATTGAAACATTTAATTTTTAAATTGTAGTCTGGAATACAATTACTATGCTGTTTAGGTATTAATATACCCAGAGATCAAAACTAATGATATGATTACAACTGGTTCATCAAAAAACTAATAAAGCAATTTTTACCCAATTTAATCTTACTTGTTTTCTTAGCATTACGCTTTAACAAAGCAACATCTCTCCTAAGCCCTCTGGCCACAGAGGTAGCTTTTAGAGGCCCTTGGTTTTATCAGAGTCAGCCTCCTTTGCTTCAGACCTGATCTCTCACCTCAACCACTAATATTCCTTTTATTTCTTAGTATAAATTGTCGAGGAAATAATCTAGTGAGGTAAAGTTTTTATTTAAATTTTAGTATTTAAAGGTTTTACAGGTTGTTGTAAACAAGTCGAGCAGTGTACAGAAAGGTGTCAAGTGAAAACTAAAATCCCTAGCCTTGCCACCTCTAATCTCCAAGGTAACTGACAACTGTTTCTTGTGCGTCATCCTAGAAATTTTCTAAGCATATGCAAGAACACATACACACGAATTCTTAAATAATACCTCCCTTCTTTGTGTTGAACAAGTGGGATCCTATAATATATACCATTCTGCACCCCTTTTTTCACTTAAAAATTTATCTTGGACACCATTCCCTGTCACTATATGTACATCTACTTTACTGTCTTACTCTATCACCCAGGCTGGAGTGCAGTGGCACAATCACTGCAGCCTCAAACTCCTGATCCCAAGTGATCTTTCCACCTAAGCCTCCTAAATTGCTGGGATTACAGGCGTGAACCACCACGTCCAGGCTACTTTACTCTTTTAAATGAAATGAACAGCATTCCATAGTATGTAAATATCATAATTAACATGACTGGTCTCTCATGCTGTACATTAATAAGACTGTTGATAGTAAAAAGATGGCAACTAGAAGGCAACCAAGATCCTTGTAACAAGTGACCTTTATGCAGTTCCTTTTGAGAATAGATTCATTGGGACAAAAGTTGTACAAGTTACATTTTGAAAAAGTCTTTCAAAGTGCGCTCTAATGGATTCTACCAACTTATATGCCTACCAACAGTGCACGGAGCTGGACTTTTCAGTCAATCATCTGAAGTTCTTGCAGTTTAAATAGGGAACAGATATTTAACATAAAAATAGCAAAACACTGATCATTTTGTTATGTCTTTTAACAGTCTAGAAAACCAAGTGCCATAATTGGTAGCAACCACATCCTGATATGATTAGCCTTGCCCCTATCCAAACGCAAATTCAAAGAATGCTATTCCTCAGTATTAACCCAGCTCCTAAATAATGAATTATTATAGGTTGAGAGATTTAGAAGTAGATTTAGCATAGAAGAGAAAGCTATACTGCTCCTGGCACCACTACCCATAATTATCTCTAACACCAGGAGTGCCACAAAATGGTGTGATATAAGGTAGTTTCCACTCACCCATAATTAGTTAAAGGCATTGATCAAAGAGACACATTGAATATGTAAGAACACAGTACATCAGCATGTTCATGGCATGGGATGAACTAATTGAAAGATTTTGCTAGTTTAACAGAGAATGGGGTTGGGGGGATGTGGTTCCTAGTGACAGTGAAGACCTATAAGCATCACTACATAGAATCTAGTGAATTATTTTGCAAAGCACCTTAGCATACTTTATCTCATTTAATCTCCATGGCAATCCTGATAGGAAGGCAAGGCAGTTATTACTCATTAAACAAAGATTCAATGAGCACATACTATGTGCTGGGCACTCTCTGCCAGGTATTTGGTATGAGAAGATGAATGAGACACTCCCCATTCATTCACTGGTCACTCTGCCATATCCAATCTATCTCCAAGGCCTTCATGTTACCAAGTTAGGGTACTTGGTAACATGGCCTATAAAACCCTGTGTGACCTGTCCCCTGCCCACCTTTCCAATTTTATCATGTGTCCCTTTATGCCTCATTCACTATGGTCCAGCTGCAATGGACCATGCTGGGAAAGGACCCAGGGATTCTTCCCACCTCAGGGATTTCTACCTTGTCTCCTCTGCCTGGGATGCTGTTCCCCCAACTCTTTGCGTGGATAACTCCTCCTCATCTTTCAGGTCTCAGATGAACTTGTCACTTCCTCCCATTCCCTTCTTCTCTCTATAAATTCAGTCTCTACTATTCTTTTTCATAGGACTTGACTTTTCTAGTACTCACAACACTTTATAAGAAAATATCTGTGTATTTATTTGCACTCCAACTCCCCCATGAGACTGCAAGGCTTAAGAGGGCAGGGATCATGACTTTTGTATTCACTGCTATAACCCCAGCATCCACCCAACACAGTGCCTGCCTGGCACACAGCAGATGTGAGAACAAAAATATTGAACAAGTGCAGTCAATGCCCTCAAGGACCATACAATAGAGCCAGAAGCCAATTTTACCAGAGGATCGGGGAGGCTTCAGGAAAAGCTCATGGCTGAAAGATAAGCAGGTAGTTGCTAGGAATGTTACCAACTGAAATGATCTAGGCCAGCAGGGGTGGACTGCAGGTAAGGGGGAGCAAGAAATGCATGGTGTCTCTTAGAATTTGGGCTTTGACATCTGGGTCCATGGTGGTACAATTATTCAATACAGAGGAATGTAAGATAAGGAAACTCTGTTATTATTGTATATTACTGGGGTACAGGACCCAAGGAAAAGAATAGCTTGACAGAGTTGAGAATTTGGATGGCAGGAACTCTCTTGCCTACCTGTCTCTCACCATTCTCAAAGCTAAACAGGAAAGATCATGATTTCAACCTGGGAATATTCAGTGCTGAGTCACAGGTGGCCACAGGTAAGGCCAGACCAAAGGGAGGGCAGTGGAAGGACCAGAAGATTTAGCATAGACAGAGCCAGGGTTTTCTTTTGCATCTGAACACGTTTTTTGGCCAGAAGATGTCAACGATGTAACTTATTGTGCTTGTCTTTGGGAAGGAGGGACACAGAAGAAAAGAAAGAGAAAACTTAGTGTCTAGTATCTCACATGCCTAGTAATATCGATTTCATTTCCACTGGATGGTCCCTGTCCTGCATTTATTTCTAATTGCTCTATGTTTTAATTTCTGTGTTGTTCTATGTTCCTCCTGGATGTAGTCAGGGCAGAAATCCTAAATAAATATAATAAATTGCCACCTAATGCCAGAATGGTATTGGGTTGAAAATCATCAAAATATGACATTACTAAGGGAGACACTTCATACTATTAACTCCTCAACAGCTTCTTTGGCCTGACCATGGGTCTATAAATACTGGGTAGTTAACAGAAGGTAGGAAGGAGAAGAAGAAGAATCTGGCATTCGTAGCCACCAATAATGAAACTTTCTAGTCCCGCCTCCCCCAACCCTTGACACACAGAACAGCATTACATGAAACAGGAAGCTGAATCATAATTCTGGTTAAATAATAAGAATTTATAGTTTATTTCATAAGCTAACATAGTGAGAAGAAGGGGGAAAAAAACATCCTGGAAGCCTCAATGGAAAACCTATTTTTGAGGGGAGAAAAAAAACTAAACGTTTCACGGTAGCAGTAAAGCATAGTAGGAAAAGACTAAGATTCAACAGAAAACTGTAAGATACCCAAGCCTGGGGAAGGCAGTGCAATGCAGTAGGACCAAATAGGTAGACAGACTGACAGAGAAAGAGCGGGCTGGGCAGCACTGATTATCAGGAGCCCCAGGGTCTAGTCCTGGCTTTGGGTACGATGTGACAGCTGTGTGGCCTAAAATAAGTCTCACTGGGCCTCAGTTTCTTCCTTTGCAAGATTATACATCTGAAACAGATCACCTCTGAAGACCCCTTCCAGTTTAAAAATCTCTTTAATAATATACCTAATTTTATTTTTCATGCCAAAACTTATAATCCAATCAGAACAGCTATAATGGACCAGGCATTTTGATGACTGACTCTCATCTAGAAGCACGTGCAGTAAATATTATCATAACCTTTCACATATTATAAAGGCCAGCATGTGCAAGTGCTTTGCTGCATTTGTATTCACTCACTACACTACATCCTCCCAAGAATCCTGAGTAGGTATTAGTATTAACCCCATTTTACAGATGAAGAAGGTAAGGCACAAAGAGATTAAATAACCTGCCCAAAGTCACATGGCTAATAGTGACAGAGCCAGGATACAAATCCAGGGAGTCTGTCTCCAGACATGACACTTGACCCCGGATGTGACAATAGAGGCTTCTGGAGTTTAAATAACCTTGGCTACCAAATGGCAGACCTGGGTTCAGATTCAGGTTATCGCACTCCAAGACCTGTGCTCCCTCCACAACTGTGTGCTTGGGAAAGAATAACTGACTCTTAGAGAATAATTTTTTGAAAGGTTGTTTTCGTTTACCCTCTATGCAATGACTTCCATCAGAATCCATTCCCCACCAATTTCTCCCCACTGAAGAGTTATGGAAAGGCAAAAGGCGAAGAGAGACAAGGAACTCATTTCTTTTTAAATTTTTAAAATTTATTTATTTATTATTTTAATTGACAAAGAATTCGCTTCTTGAGTACCTGCTGTAGGTGAGGCACTGTGCCAGATAGAGGAAAAGGGGCTGGGGGTAGGGGCTGCCTGCTTCTTTATTCCTGCTCTAACAATCTGACTTTCTTTCAAGAGTTACCTACTTTTGTTTCGGTCAACAGGCAGGACCAGATGGCTTCTCTTAGGTGATAGTGGTCCAATTAGCAAGCCACATGGCTACCCAGATTTCACACTAAAGCTTTCTCGTCAATTCACCGACTGCTTTGTGAGGCTCCCTCTTGCTCCCCACCCCCCATGTGTTGGCTAAATCACCAGAGTGTTTACAAATACACTGCAATGTGCCAAAAAAAAATCTGCACAGTCAAAACATATACTTCCTTTCAATTTGAAGAACAGTTTCTCATTGCAACTATTTTATTGTGATTTTCCTCTGCCTTATTTTCACACTTAGCCTGACGTATATTTTGCCACCTCACCTTATTCTGCAACCTCTACATTAGATACAGTGTAATTTGCCATCTTTTGCACATCTTCCAAGAGTTTTTTGTAGTCAATGGGAGAGACAGCCAAAAATTACAAGAGTACTTGAGGAAGTATTAATAGCAAAAAACCTGTTCTAACCAAACCCTCAGGGGCCTGGTTTCTTCTCTTTTGCTCTTTTGCTGGAACGTAGAAGGGGACACAGAGTGGCTAAGCAGTTGTCCAGGGGGCCACACATGCTGCGCTCCTTGCTGCCAGGTACTTGTTGAGAGTCTACTGACTCGTATATCTCATTTTCAAATCACTTGTTTTCTGGTTATAAAAGTTATACACATTATTGCATAAAAGTTGAAAGTAAATAAAAGTATAAAAAAAGGAAGATAAAAGTAACTGTATCCTATCATCTGGAGACAGCCAGTGCAACAACTTTGGATCATTTCCTTTCTTTCTGTACTTATCTTCACTTCATAGGTGTATATGTAACATGTAAACACAGAGAGATACATAAACCCACACTTGAGTTAAAAAGAGAGAGATGGGTCCAGGCATGATGGCTCATGCCTGTAATCCCTGCACTTTGGGAGGCCAAGGCAGGTGGATCACTTGAGCTTAGGAGTTCGAGACCAGCCTGGGCAACAAGGCAAAACCCTGTCTCTACAAACACTACAAAAATTAGCCAAGTATAGTGGTGCGTGCCTGTAGACCCGACTACTCAGGAGGCTGAGGTGGGAGGACTGCTTGAGCCTGGGAGTTTGAGGTTACAGTGAGCCAAGATCCTACCACTGCACTCCAGGCTGGGTGACAGAGGGAGTCCCCACAGCATCAGTCTTTTTTTTTTTTTTTTTGAGACAGGGTCTCAATCTGTTGCCCAGGCTGGGGTGCAGTGGCGAGATCATAGCTCACTACAGCCTCAGTCTCCTGGGGTCCAGTGATCCCATGTCAGCCACCCGAGTAGCTGGGACGACAGGTGTGCACCACCATGCCTGGCTAGTTAGCAAAACTCTGTCTCAAAAAAAAAAAAAATTTTTCTTTTAGTAGAGATGGAATCTATGTTGCCCAGGCTAGTCTTGAACTCCTGAACTCAAGCAATCCTCCTGCCTTGGCCTCCGAAAGTCCTGGGATTACAGGTGTAAGCCACCACACCCAGCTAGTCTTTATTTTTAATAGCCAGATATTATACTGTTTGGAACTATCATAATATACTTACATTCCCCTAGTATGAAAACTATGTCTTCAGTTTTTTCACTATAAATACCTTAGCATATAAAGCTGGGTACATATATCTGATATTTCCTTCAGAAATTATACTTTTTAAAATTAACAATCCATGATATTTACAGAAAAGTGGAAAGATACACGTAAGCAAAAATAAAGTCAACTATAATTTCTTTTTAAAAATACTTTTGCATATATCCTCTCAGACTTTTTTTTATACTATCCATACATGGACACAAACACATAAATTAAAATGGGATCATACTATTAATAATTTTTAAATAGCAACAATAATAATAATATTTACCATGTATTGAGTACTTACCACATGACAGGCACTGTGATTTTCTCATTTAATCCCTTCAACAATCACCTCAACAACTGCTCGGCTTTCTCAAACTTGTTTGCACATTAGAATCACCTGGCGAACTTCAAAAATACTGTTCTCTGTCCCGTCCCCAGAGATTCAGATTTAATTGGCTGAGTGAGGCCTAGGCTTGGGAAGTTTGGAAAGATTACCAGGTGATCTTTGGGCACACTAGCTAGGAACTATTAGGTTAGCTACTATTTTATCCCTATTTTACTGATGGGGAAATCAAGGAACACTAAGACAAGTAATATACCCAACAGCACACAGCTGATAAAGATGTAGCTGGGATTTGAATTCAGGTTTAAGCCCAGAGTCCATACTTTTAATGACAGTTGACCCTTGAACAATACGGGTTTGAACTGCACAGGTTCACTTACACGCAGATGTTTTTCAACCAAATGCACAGATGGAAAATACGGTAATCTCAGAATATGACACCCATGAATATGGAAGGCCAAATTTTCCTATATGCAGGTTCTGTAAGGCCAACTGCAGGACTTGAGTATGCTAGGATTTTAGTATACTTGGGGTCTTCAAATCCCCCGAGCACATGGAGGGATGACTGTATCAACAGTTTGGAATCTGCTTTTCCCTGCTCCCCCACTCCCTGACCCCTGGGTTTAACATTATGTCATGAACCTATTTCTATGTTACTAAATAGAACTCTACATTATCATTTTTGGTAATTACCATATTCCATTGTATGGATGCATCAAAATGCAAGTGTTTTCAATTTTTCCCATTATAGAAAATGCTGCAATTAATATCCTTATTGATACATCTTTGTGCATACCCTTAATTACTTCCTTAGGATAAATTCCAAGAAAATGAATTGCTGGGTCAGAAGGTAAACATATTTTTTAAAGCTTTTAATAAATATTGCCAAACTGACATTCCCACCACAAGTGTATGAGAACATCTGCTTCCTTGAGTCCTTGCCAACAGTGAGTTCTGTCATTCCTTTTTAATCTTTGCAAATTATACTGGAGAAAATGGTATGCCATTCTAATTCCCCTTTATTTGACTACTACTGAGATACATGTTTACTGGCCATTTGCATTTCTTCTTTGATGTATTTTCCTTTGCACATTTTCCCTCGTCCTTTGTACATTTTTCTAGTAAAATACTTGTTTTTTTCTTATCCCCCTGTTAAGTCTTTGTGTTACAGATAATAAATCTTGCTGCAATTGTTTCTAGTTTTCTCATTAACTTTATTTATGGTTTGTGCAGAAATTTTAAATTTTCATATAACTGATTATATTAATCTTTTTCCTTATTATTCTACCTTTGATATTATGCACACAAATATCTTCCCTATCCCCAAGATTATATACATAGTCTTCCATATTTTTTGAGTTCCTTTATCATTGCCTTCTCTAAAAAAAAAAAAAAAAACAAACAAAAAAAAAAACCTATATTTATTGCAGCAGTTCCAAAACAGGATTGTAATGCTCAGGTCTTAAGACTGAATCACAATTTGGGGGAATGGGGACCTGAGTAGGAATATTTTTTAAAGCACTACAGGTAATTCTGATGCCCCCTCCTTTATTAAGAAACATTATATTAACCCTTCTAAATTTATGCTGTCATTTTTTCCAAATTACTTCAGCACATGTGTTAAATAAATCATTTCATTAATTTGAAGTGCTACCTTTATCCTGGTTCATAAGTTCGATTACAGTAGAGACCATACCTGTTTCCACTGACCATTGCATCTCTAGGGCCCAGCAGAGTGCCTGCTGCACAAGTAGTGTTCAATAAATGTTAATGGAATAAATAAACAACACCTGACAACACAAGTCTCCAACCTCAAACTGGCTGGAGGTTATTAATGATAACCCTGAGTTATCAAAAATATTAAATTATGCTCAGTACACTGTTTAAAGTGGCCAGAAAATATATTAGAGGGCTCCATTAAGTGAAGTCAAAATAATGTTGGCCCCATTGAAGAGGTATGGGAATTCAGATCAAATTCTCCATGGAGGAACCAGACAGCAATGAGCCAAGAACCTAAGGAGATTTGGGCTCCTGTAGCCCTTAGGGTTCCTCAACAAGCTCTGGAGACTGACTCAGAAGCTTCCTTGAGCTGAGAACAGACTCACACATTGCCTCTTCCATGAGCCCACGGAAAGAATACTGGAATAGGGAATTAGGTGACCTGGATTTTAATACTAGCTCTAGGATCAACTACTACCTGTTTGACGTTGGGCATATCACTTAACCTCTAGGAATTGAGCTAGATGTTTGTTGTTGTTTTTTGAGATGGAGTCTGGCTCTGTCGCCCAGGCTGGAGGGCAGTGGCACGATCTCGGCTCACTGCAAGCTCCGCCTCCTGGGTTCACGCCATTCTCCTGCCTCAGCCTCCCGAGTAGCTGGGACTACAGGCACCCGCCACCATGCCCGGCTAACTTTTTGTATATTTAGTAGAGGCGGGGTTTCACCGTGTTAGCCAGGATGGTCTCGATCTCCTGACCTCGTGATCCGCCCGCCTCGGCCTCACAAAGTGCTGGGATTACAGGCGTGAGGCACCGCGCCCGGCTGCTAGATGTTTTCTAAGAATCTTTTCAAGTCTAAACTTCTACTTAAAGACCCAAACAGACAACCACAGGACAGGGCTTCCAAGGACAAACTAAAATTACCTCCACAGAACAAGGTCCCAGTCCCACCCCAGGTTATAAGAAAATAATAGTGATAGTAGTAATAACGGCTATTGCTAAATTTTACTGAGCACTTATTATAAGCTACACAATATTCTAAATGTCTTACTATTATAATAATGGCACACACTTATATGGCATTTACTATGTTCCAAGTGCTCTGCATATATTAGCTTAATTTCTCTTCACACCAAGCCTATCAGGTGTTCTACTTTTCTCCCTTTTCAAAAATTGATATATAATAGCTGTACATATTTGGGGGGTATATGTGATATTTTGATACACGTATACAATGTGTAACGATCAAATCAGGGTAACTGGGATATTCATCACCTATAACATTTATCTTTTCTTTGTGTTAGAAACATTCCAATTTTTTACTTCAAGCCATTTTGAAATATATAATTATTAACTGTAGTCTCCCTACTGTACTATTGAATACTAAAACTTTTTCCTTCTCTCTAGCTGTATGTTTATACCCATTAACCCACTTCTCTTCATTCCCCAAACTCCTTCCCTTCCCAGCCTCTGGAAACCACCATTCGACTTTCTACCTTCATGAGATCCACATTTTTTAGCTCCCACATATGAGTGAGAATATGCAGTATTTATCTTTCTGTGCCTGGCTTATTTTACTTAACATAATGACTTCCAGTTCCATCCATGTTGCTGCAAATGACAGGATTTCATTCTTTTTATGGCTGAATAATATTTTGTTGAATATATGTAACACATGTTTTTTATCCATTCATCCAGTGATGGACACTTAAGTTGATTTCCTATCTTGGCTATTGTGAGTAGTGCTGCAATATACATGGGAGTGCAGCTCTCTCTTCAATACTGATTTCCTTTCTTTTGGCTATATACTCAGCAATGGGATGAGTTATATTACTATCTCCATTTTGTAAAGGAGAAAACTTCCACACAGAGAGATTAAGTGACTTGCCCAAGGCCTCGTAGCTACCAAGTGACAGAACCAATGGAGTAGAACTCAGACCCACACATTTAACTATCATACCACACTGCTTCCAAACTATCATCGTACTTTGCTGGTTACTTCAGAGGATAGCCAAAACAAAGGATAAGCTGCAGTTATCCAAAGAGCTTACTTATATAGAACACTCCCCTCTTCACTAATGCTGGAAAAATGAGGTTTCACTTCAATGTAATTTTAAGCACATCTGATTTCAGGGCCTGGGCTTGCAAAATACATTATTTACTATGAAAATATGACATTTTGATTAAGAGTTGTTAAACATTAAAATGTTTTATTGTAAAATAAATCATTAACTAGTAATGACATTTCCATTAACTACAGAGAAAAAAATACAAGCTCTTTATGCATCATTAGGAACAAAACTTTAGATCCCCATCTGTGCCAATATCAGTTCTGTACTTTCAAAACTGTCTTTGAAACATTGACCTGACAGTACATAGGTGTCTCAACCCAAACAGGTCATCCAAATCCAGTGCACCACCCCCATGCCCATCAGCTGCCTCCCATGCTCCCCATCTCAGAGAATGGCACCAGTGGCCCCCAGGCACCCAAGCTGGTAGTTAATCCAGGCCCATTTCTTGCCACATCCAGTCACAGAACATTCTAGAATCCCATTCTCTCTAACCTTACTGCCCCTGCTTCTGCTCAGACACTTACCATCTCTCCCCTAAACTATTCCAGAAACCTCCTGACTGACTCCCAGTTTTCATCATTTCCAGCTCAGCACTGCTGCCAAAGTAATCTTTCTAAAACAAAATCTGATTATGTTACTTCCCTGTTTAGAATCTTTGTCTTCAGGATAAAGTGTAAAATCCTTCCTAGAACATACAAGGCTCTTTATTATCTGGCCTCCAACTACCTTCCCTGCTTCGTCTGAGGTCGCGCCCCTACACATCTCACATGAGGCAAACAGAGCAACTTGGAACTTCCCAAACAGTGCTGCTCTGTCTGCCCAGAATGCAATTCTCTCATTTGCTCCTACTCATTTTTTTAGACCAGCTCAAAACTCAGACTTCATCAAGCTTTTCTCGGGGCTTCCCTTGCTTTTTGTACCTCTCTATTCTAACACTTATTCAACATGGCAAAATTATTTGTTTGTATGTCTGTCTTTAGATGACAAGGAATCTTCTAGCATCCTGCAACTTATTCATCTCTGTATTTCGTTTGTTGAATGAAATAATGTCTCAGGATTTAAGCAAGAATATCCAAACTGCTCTTGATAAATGCCCATTGTGTGAGTCAAAGGAAGCATACAGGCCAAATCCCGTTTCCATAAATGTCTTCTCATTGATAATCTTTATACATGGAAACTACTTGTTACATTTGTGTGCCTACATAAAGTCACAACCAACACAATGAAACATTTTTAAAAGATACATTAGACCACCAACTAACCAACCTGCTGAATATTTCTAGATATTCAAGCCATTTCATTCTACTCCATTTAAGTGGTCTTTAACTTTTTGTGGGTCACAGACCAATTTTGGTAGTGTTTGTCTATCATTTCTTAAACCCACACTCACTTTTGATAACAATAAAAATCCCACATACCCATGGAGATTCCTAAACCCTCCAAAGGGCACAAACCGCAACTCCGCTCAAAATAAAACATAACTTTGTATGTGGTAGGAATTCATAAGTTCATGAGAGATGTAATACATCAGCTAAGATACTACTGAGCTTTGCTCTCAGGTAGTTCATATTATTAAAACAGGCGTTTTCCTTCTCAATGTTTATATTGTATCAAATATAAACACTGTAACATTAAATATGCTCTTTCAAACTGCATACATCACAAAGTTTTTATTGGGAAGATGAAGCTGGAGAGGCAGTGACATCTGTCTCCCCAACCTTATGGTGGGGAATCTTATCATAGAAATTTGCCAGAAACAAATGAAAAACACAAATGGGAAAAAATATCCTGTCTCCTGGCATATAACCCCCAATGATCACTTACTTAAATGAAGGGAGTTCTTTTAAATGCTGCTGGCATGGCATTTTCCTACTTCTCCTACAACCCCACTTTTAAATAATTTAAACTTACAGCTAGCAGCAGCTTCTTTTTAAACTAATGTGTTTTTTCCCTGCAAAGACAAAGGGTTAAATTAAAGAACAGCTGGCTGCCTGCCATTGGCTGGGTGGGGAACGGTTGGGTGAGGGTAGAGAATAGAGTAGGAGGAAAAACCAGTTAGAAGAATAAGTGCTAATTTCTTACCCTGCCACATGGCCATCTTGATCCTATCTTCACCCACGCTGGGGTCACAGGCTGAGTTTCCCAGAGCCTCTCAGTTTTGTAGGGAAACTTGATAGAAAGGCAGCTATGTGGCCCTGTTTTCTCCAAGGTGCTAAAGCCCCAAACCTGAAAATGTGAACAGAAAAATGAATACCTAAAAGAAACTATACACTTCAAATGCTTGAAAATTATCTCCTGCTCCTCTCTGAACCTCTCTTTCAAAGATATGCAGGCATGGGTAGTGTCAAGTTTCCCTCTAAGCAGCAAGGTATCTCTGAAGAGAGAGAGATCTGGAGTGAGTTAATGTTGCCACTCAGTGCTATACATTTCTGCATGAATCATTAGAGCTTCAGTAAATGAGGTCTGAGTCTCAGTTGATGAGTTGCTGGATGAAATCACCGTTAAGCACCTTTCCTACCTTGAAGTTTCATGCTTTGGAGACTGAAGAGCAACATTAATATCCAGTGCCCTAACCAACCCCCAAAATACCCAACTTTACATTTAAAAATCAGTAGAAGGAGCGGAAAGTTTATGAATAAAGTTTGGAAACAGATCTTGTATAGGGGAAAAAAAAGGAAGCGGAATAAAAAGTGAAGAGTGATGATACCCTTTGAGTGGTAGTTCTCTCTCCTTGTGTCATTATACTTTCCCACCCTTTGCAAATTTCCTATAGTGAGCGTATATTGCTTTTATAATCAGGGGGAAAATGAACCAAAGAAGAAGAAAAATGTAAAAATGGAATACCAGTTTAAAGAAAACCAAATTAATTCAGCTAATTCCTGTTGTTAAAACTTCAAATCCAGTCCTAGGACAATAATATTTGCAAAGATATTAAAGGAGTTAGGGGCCGGGTGCGGTGTAATCCCAGCACTTTGGGAGGCCGAAGCAGGCGGATCACCTGAGGTCAGGAGTTCGAGACCAGCCTGGCCAACATGGTGAAACCCCGTCTCTACTAAAAATACAAAAATTAGCCAGGTATGGCGGTGCACTATAATTACAAGTGACGCCTGTAATCCCAGCTACTCGGGAGGCTGAGGCAGGAGAATCGCTTGAACCCGGGAGGGAGGCGGAGGTTGCAGTGAGCCAAGATTGTGCCACTGCACTCCAGCCTGGGCGACAGAACGAGAGCCGGCTCAAACCAAAAAAAAAAAAAAAAAAAAAAAAAAAATAGGAGCTAGGAATGGAAGAAAAAATGAGAGGTCTGACGACTTAGTTTGACTTAGAGGCTTAACACTCTGCTTGCCCATTTAAACAAGATCTCAGTTAATAAACTGGTCTTCCCTACTTAGCATACAAGCCAATCTGTTTTTTCTAAAAGTCTTCACCTTTTTGACCTGGTGAACATCAAAGTAGATTGTTATTTCCATATCTTTTATACAACCAACACCTCCACCTCCTAAGTGAAAGTGCTAAAGCACAAACACTGAAGGCTAATACTAACTTGAGAATCGTGTTGGCCTTCTTTAATGACAAAAGGGTTAATGTGTACACCAGTCCCAAAACACCAACAGAGAAAAGACAGTGCTTTGGACAAGGAAAAGTTCGCGAAGTCCAAGAAAACTAGGAACTCACAAACTCCTAGGGTGAATTCAGCAGGAAAAAGCGCTCCGATGACTTCTCTGAGACCTGGGACAGTCTGTTTTGATTTGCCTTTTTTCTTCTCCTATTTCGCGTGCAGTTAAGAAGTAATGATCATCGTCCCGTGGGACTAGGCGAAATTTAACATCTCTGAAGTTAAACCCGAGCAGTTGCTAATAAATGTATGAAGTTTATGTAAAGTTGATTCGTGCTGGTTTTTTATGCTCCAAACTTCTAGATTTCCCTCACTTACTCGGGGCAGCTTCCACTGACGTTATCGCACGGGCACAGGTACAACTTCACTGGGAACTCCAGGCAACTGATTTGCTCTGAAATGTTAATCAAAGGAAACGTGCGTCAATGTAAAGGCAAAGCTTTTCTCGTGTGGATCAAGGCGCTCAAGAGCAAGGCTCGAAAGTCTGGAGAGAACCAGCTACGCGCGTTAAGTGGCAAAAGGAAAACAGCGCAGCAACTACTTTTCCGAGAGTTTCTCCACTTTGCTAAGACCCATACAAAACCAGCGGCAAGTCCAGAGCCGGAGGGAGAAGAGCCGGGCCTTGGCTGAGCTTTGCCAGCCTAAGTCACCCTACCCCAGTCCGGGAAAGGGGACGCAGGCGGCTAAACACTCCGATTCAAAAGCGGGGCGGGCTTGGCGCCGCTCCGCAAGGAAACTTCGCTCGGGCAGCCCAGGGACCATAACTCGGAGAACAGGGCTGGGCTCCCGGGAAGACGCCGCTCAGCACTGGCTGGAACTAGCCTGTCTACCTCCTCTAAGCGCCGGGCTGCCGCCGCCGGGCGCGGGGAAGCCCCATCTCCGGGGGTCCAAGCCAGCGGGATTGCGCTTCCCCTGTGTCGCTGCGCTTAGTGGGTGCCCCGGGGGTGGGCCGGGGGCCAGCGGCCCGCCAAGGACCTGTTGGGGAAGGGACAGCCCGTTTGCCTTTACCTGTGGCCGAGGTCCGGAGCGGCGGAGCCCGTGTCCGCCGCCGGTGGGCAGCGCGCTCGGTCGGCTCTGGCGTCCAGGGCACCAAGTTGAGTGAGCGCCCCACGTAGCCGGCAGAGCTTCATTCACACAGCCCAGCCGGGGAGGAGGGGGAGCGAAGCGGGCGCGCGGCTCATGTGACAGGGCGCCTCGCGAGTATCGGCTCAGACCAGCCAGCGTCTGCGCGTGCGCGCCACGCCGAGCTCACACCCGGCACCTCTACCCAGCCGAGGTGAGGGGAGGCCCGCCGGGGAGGAGCTGCCAGGAGGAGTTTCAACTTGCGCAGCCGCAGTACGTCGGCCCCGCTCGCTGCCATATTTAATGAGGACTGGGCGGGCGGGTCCTATCCCAGTGCTGGGCGTGTCAGTTGCCTTTGAAAACGCAATGCCCCATTGTGTTTCACTATTTCCAGCTTGCAGTGCCTTTTTTTGCTGCGGAGAAGGTTTGTCCTTAGAATGAAACTGTCTATCCTGAGCTTTCGGCCCACAGAGTAATTAGTAGTAGAAATCTAATACTAATAACATTAGATCACATAATTTGAGCTGCTTCTTATGTGCCAGGCACTCTCCTAACCCCTTTACTTTTTTCGTCTCATTTGGTGTTCACAATAACCCCGAGGGTTATTTCTCCATTTTTACTCATAAAATACACAGGCACAGAAAGGTTAAGTAACTTGTCTAAACTCATATAATAGTAGGAATAGGAATAGTGATCAAACGTAGTGATACTTTTAACAGCCAACTTGATGTTTCCAGCAACGCTGCAAAAACTATACTGCAGTTGTTAGTACTGTATTATCTCCATATTAATCATTACAAAACAGAGGCTCAGAAAAGCTGAAGTCACAGGACTAGTATGTGGTAGAACTGGGAATCCAACCTAGGTCTAACTTACTCCAAAGCCCTTACCCTAGGTTTGAAAGAAACAGCACACCGTTTTGCAGAAGAGAAAACTTAGGCCAAATGGGGTGCACTGACTCACTTAAGATGATCCAGCTAATTAGTTCTTGGCAGACCTGAGACTGGAATCCATATAATCCAAGTAATCTAACTAGAACCCGGGTACTCTACTGCAGTGAACAATTTGGAATGCCTACTTTGGACAAGCTAAGTGGTCAGGGATTTAAAAACCCCTATCCTAGCCCAATCAGCATAAGGCTACCAGGGACAAATTTGTAATCCGACATAGTCAGGCTTTGACCCATTGCAATATGAGAGACTGCACACGGTAGGCATTTCATCAAACAGAAAAACATGGAGTCATTATAGGATTGGAGAGAAGAGTGGAGTTTAGGTGAATTTTAAACAAAGCAGTGTTTTTGGTAAGCTCAAAGCAAAGCAGTACTGTCATTTGGGGTCACCATCAAGTCTGAACTGCAAAGTGAACCCAGAGTTGTGTTTCCTTGGGAACCACAAAATAAAGATAGATGTGGAATGTTGTGTCCAGATACCCCTTATCTGAAGCTCTGCACCTGGGTTGGAAATTGAGGCTGCTTCTCTGTGTCAAAGAAACTTATGTCCTCCAGATGCATGTGGGATGTTTCATTCTTATATGATTTCAAGCAGAAAAGTTTCTGATAATCTACGATTTTAGAGAACAAAGTCTCTCAGTGAATAAAAAAGTGGTGGTCACTGAAATAAAAACATCATTACCACTTTACAGCTGCAATATGTCCGCCAAAGAAATATTGTTCTCTGTTAAATTTGCATCTGGTTTTATCTGTGTGTTATTCCGGCCTGATGAATGGCCGGATTTTTATTTTTTCAGTCCAAAATTTTTTTGCTTTCTGAGCTGGTAACATTCAGTCCCTTCCTTCAGGCACTCATGGTGTATGGGATAGCCACAAATAGCTAGAAAATATCGGTACAGGCCTCTAATAAAGGTAAATCCAAGTGGAGGTAACACCGTTGGCAAAGGTGAGCAGGCAGGAAGTTATATGTGAGGACCCGTGAGTAGTCCTATGTGGTTGAAGTTTAGGGTAAGGAAGTACAGGGGAATTGTGGAAGATAACACCCAGAAGGTAAATTGGGGCCCAATTTTGGAGCATCCTGAATATTGGACTAAGACTTATACCTAATTCAAAAAGTGACTGAGAAAGAATTGAGGTTTCTGAGCAAGGCAATCCTCTTTTGGAATTCATCTTTTAAAAGGTGAATCTAGAGTAATTGTTCAAAGAAAGGTTTGATTGTTTGCTTGATTTTTTTTCTGTCATTGAAGTAGAAGAAACTGGAGCTTATATGTAGGTCGAGCAGAAAAACTACTGGTGAAATCAATAATAAAGAGGCAAGAGGCCGGGTGCAGTGGCTCACGCCTGTAATCCCAGCACTTTGGGAGGCCAAGGCAGGTGGATCACTTGAGGTCAGGAGTTCGAGACCAGCCTGGCCAACATGATGAAACCCCATCTCTACTAAAAATACATGGCTAGGCATGGTGGCTGGCGCCTGTAATCCCAGCTACTCAGGAGGCTGAGGCAGGAGAATAACTTGAACCCAGGAGGCAGAATTTGCAGTGAGCCGAGATCGCACCACGGCACTCCAGCCTGGGAAACAAGAGCGAAACTCTGTCTCACATACACACACAAAAGAGTCAAGAAAAGGAGGGGATAACTAATGGAGTAAAATAATTGAGAGGCGAGAAATGAGATTCAAAACACAAACTAACCTCGGACACCTCTTCCTCTGATACAGGAAAAAACGGTTTGAAGGATGGCAGTCTGGTTGGAAGGAGACATGTCACGAAACTGCCTCTGCAGAGCAAACATATTGGCTCTACTTAAAGTACATACAGGTTTATTTGGGAGAGCTGGGGAGCGAGTAGGAGGGGGTGGGAGGGAGCAAGGAATTGGGGGGAATTGGGAGTTATAAAAGGGCTGCAGTACACCCAGGTTACCACTTGGTGTCGCCACTGACCGATGACAGCTTGGAGGGCTCCAGTTGGGGGACGAAATCTCCCCCTCCCCCCAAAAAATGTGCATTTCAAAAAAAGAACATTTTATCTTTTGCGAATTGCAAAACAAAACAGAGTGAGCTCCAGAGCCAGACTGCCTGGGCTCAAAGCCAACCATACTCAGACGCTTACTAGCTGTGTCACCTTGTTCAAGTTATCTAACTTCACTGTTTCAGGTTTCTTACCTATAAAATGGGATAATAGGAGTAAATGTATTAACAGGTGTAGAACAATTAGAACAGATTAAGCACTCAATAAATGCTAGCTTGTATTACTATTGATAATGATAATGATGATAATGAACAAGGCTCCTTCAGCCTTCGGATCCCCAAGTTTTTCAGAAGCTATTTGTGTGGTGAGTATAAATGCCTGTACAATACCTTCCCAAGCGAAGTGGTGAGAGTGTGGTGCTAATGTGGCAAAATTAACAGTTCAATCAAGAGGTACAGATTCTGACTGTTAACTTGTTTTCTTTCCCATGGCTCAGACCACTCTCTACAGAAATCCAACCAGGTGTCCCATGTGTTTGTGCCCATGGTCGTGAGTGGGTTTGGCCAAGAGAGTGAAGATAGATCAACATAATGAGTCCTCTGCTCTCCTCCCCCTACCCTGGACAAAATTGAAAAGATGTTCCCACCCCACCTCCCATGATGGTCAACAAACTGTTAACAGGTCAAGAGCCATTTCAGGTCTTACAGAGCAAAGAGTAAATACATTGTGATCTTAAAGCTTATTTAAAAAAAAACAGGGAATTTCTCTGTATAATAAAAGGTAGCACTTCGGACTTAATATTGCAAAAGAAAAAGCTTTAGAACAATAGACCACAGTGACATCTAAACTATCATGTCTAAATGCAGCTTTAACTTTCATTTTTAAATTGGCATTGCAAATAGAGACAGTTAGATGAGTACGTAGCCATGTAGAGTAGTAAGTGAATGTTTCTTGTATGGTTCTTATTTATTTGTTTCACATTTTTTGAGCCCTTACTATTATGCTAGCCATTGTGCTAGCCGCTAGAAATACTGATTTTAAAGTAAAATTTCCCGAGTGCCTAAGAAATGCCTGGGATAGTTCTAGAACAAAAAATGGGGCAGAATAAAAGAAAATGAACAAAGTTCTCTAGCTCAGGGGATCTATCAAAACAGTAGGTTAGGAAATCCTGATAATAAAGTGATCTGAAGTCATTTGTAATTGCCCTGTGCCTGGAGAGCAGGGTATCAAAATTAACAAATGGCTTCTATACCAAAAATGGGTAGCCAACCTCATAACTGGAGAAATGCTAATGAAAGCTACCATGAGATACCACTGGCAAAGTTTTAAATATTTATAATAGATTGTGTTGGCCGGGCACAGTGGCTCATGCCTGTAATCCCAGCACTTTGAGAGGCCAAGGTGGGCAGATCACTTGAGCCCAGGAGTTTGAAGCCAGCCTGGCCAACATGAAGAAACCCTATCTCTACTGAAAATACAAAAATTAGGTGGGTGTGGTGGTGCATGCCTATAATCCTAGCTACTCCGGTGGCTGAGGCAGGAGAATCACCTGAACCCAGGAGGCGGAGGTTGCAGTGAGCCAAGATCGCACCACTGCACTCCAGCCTGGGCGACAGAATGAGACTGCTTCAAATAATAATAATAATGATAGTAGTAATAATAATACACTGTGTTGACAAAGCAGGGGTGGGAGGGTAAGTCCTCTCATAAATTGTTGGTGGGAGTGCAATTAGTCAATTGAGGGCAATTTTGCAATAACTATAAAAATTAAGAATATATGAGACTTTGATCCCAAAATTTAATTTCCAGAAATATCTCCTTCAGTTATGTTTGCATGGGTGTAAAATGTTATATGAACGAGGTTATTCACTGTAGCATTGTTTGTAATAATAAAAACTGGGAAGCAACCAGATGTCCCTCAATAGGGCACTGATCAAATAAATAATGGTGCATCTCTCCAGTGGAAAAAAAAAAAAGAAAAAGAATGAAAGGCCGGGTGCAGTGGCTCACACCAATAGTCACAGCACTTTGGGAGGCCAAGGTGGGAGGATCGCTTGAGCCCAGGTGTTCAAGACCAGCCTGGGCAACGTAGTGAGAACTTGTCTCTAGAAATAATACAAACATTAGTCAGGTGTGGCATCACACCTGTGGTCCCAGTTACTCAGGAAGCTGAGATGGGAGGATCACTTGAATCTGGGAGTTCAAAGCTGCAGTGAGCCTTGATTGCACCACTGCACTCCTTCCTGAGCAACAAAGTGAGACCTCATCTCAAAAAAAAAAAATGAGAAAACTTTTTTATGTACTTATATGCAAAATTCTCTACAATACAGTATGTGGATGTAGAGCTATGCACCTTCTCAATTTTGTGCCATGGATGTGTGTTACCCATTCAATTATATATCTTTAAAAGTAATATAGAAAAACAAGAATAGTGTTTGATTGAAGGATAATTTTTGACAAGTGACCTTCATGAGAAATTTTACTTTTTAAAAATTCCACGTCAGGCCAGGTGTGATGGCTCATGCCTATAATCCCAGCATTTAGGGAGGCCGAGGCAGGTGGATCATTTGAAGTCAGGAGTTCGAGACCAGCCAGGCCAACATGGTGAAACCCCCGTCTCTACTAAAAATACAAAAAAATTAGCCAGGCATGGTGGTGCATGCCTGTAGTCCCAGCTACTTGGGAGGCTGAGGCAGAAGAACCGCTTGAACCCGGGAGTCGGAGGTTGCAGTGAGCCGAGATCACACCACTGCACTCCAGCCTGGGCAGTAGAGTGAGACTCTGTCTCAAAAAAAAAAAAAAAAATCCCATGTCAGGCTGCCCTCCATGTGAGAGAAGTCCAAGTCTAGCTAGAGTTGCTACTATTCTATGGCAGCAGATATGAGGGTTTGTTTAGGGAATGTTTTTGAGGATTTGAAGATCTTTCACTTGTAAGTTCCTCAGCTCTGTATAGACTTCTGTTCCATAGAGGAGTTAAAGCACAGTGGAATAGTGGTAGTGGCGTCTCTGAACCACTCTGCTACCTGTTCACCAACTAGCCTGCAAGCTCCTTGATGGCAGGCCCATGTCCTATATTTTACTTTATATTCCTTACAGCAGTGCTTTTCAAACTATTCATAGGAAAAACTCATTTTCCCTAAAATATATCGTGTATCAATACTTTTATAAAATACAATACCAATAAATTACTAGAAAAATGAAATAAAAACAAAAACACAAAATACAAGTGCAACTCTTTCATGATTATATTCAACAGACATAAAATTACTCTGACAAATTGTTAAGGTTTTGGAACACTTTCTTTCCATTTTATCCCATTCGATTCAAACCAACAACAAACAGTTTGTGGACCAGCAGTGGGCCATGGACCACACTTTGAATAATACCACCTGACAGGACTACCTCAGCACCCAGCTCATTGTAGGAATTCGATAAATCTTGGGTTTAATACAGCATTCCTATAGAATGTTTTCTACTTTGTGTTTTCACATCTATTTCCCTCTGCTATCCTCACACCACTTCCAGAGTTAAGTGGAGCAGATTTTGTCATTCCCATTTGGCAGAAGAGGAAGTTGAGTCACGCGGATTAAACGATTTCCCTGATCTGAAACAGCTACTTTATGTCAGAACCCCAAATTCGCCTCCGACTCTTACTGCATCTTGTGGCAGTGGCACTAAGAAAGCCTCCCAGTCAAAGAGTCCCACCAATTAGAGTAAAACCTGCCTTAGGTTTTCCAAATAATAGCAAGTTGCCTGCCTGGTGCAATAGAAAGAGTAGAGACTCAAATCTGGGCTTGAGCCAGTTTTACCTGTAATCCTGTCTCCTTATCTTTAAAGGAGATAATAGCAAATTCTCCCAAAGCTGCACTAAGAACTATATGGTGAATTAAATAGCCAGGCACGTAGTTCAGAAAGAATGATTGATATTAATTTTAGGCTCAGTTTAGAAGCCCTGCCTTGAAGAGTTTGCTCCTTAATCCTCATCACATGGAATGTGCGCCATCTACTGGTAGAGCAGGGAACATGGCTCTAGGAAGAGGCTTTGCTCTCCGTAGGAATCATGCCCTTTATTTCTTTTTTTTGCATTGGCTGCTAGAAAGCTTGGAGCCAAATATTTGGTATTCCCCACCCCCGGCAAGTGAACAGGATTTTACAGATTGCATTTTATATTAAACTCACCTCTAGTTTCATTTTATTTTTCCTATCTGAAACCCTCCCGTGGCTCCCAAGCCATGGCTCAAGCAAGAGCAAAAGTCAAAGTCCTTACCTTAAGACTTCCATGTACACAGCTATGCATGATCGGGCCCCCTGTTAGTTCTCTGACCTCATCACCAACTACTCTCTTCCTTGCTCATACTGTTCCATTTTATTTTTTTCTTGACCAGATTATCTCATTTTTAAATCTATTTTGTAGTCACTTTGAATACCTTTTAGATTATGTAGAATAGTGATTTACTAAACTGGATAAAGTTTGACAAGAATATATTCTATTTTTTGTTATTGTTGGTCTGTTATCCTGGCAACCTCTGTAATCTAACAATAGATACAAGAGTAGATAAGTTAACTCTAAAATATAATGCAGATAAAATAATTAAAATTTAAAATAAATCTTTATGACTCCAAGCCTATGTAGATTTAAGTGGCCACTGCCAATAGTACTGGGACACCATAACCTGAGTTAAGTGATATATGCATTTATTTATGTGCTGAACACTTACTGTGTGCCATTCACTGTTCCAGGTACAGAAAACTCTGTATCTTGGCCTGGGTTTCTTGGGGTTTATTCTGCTAGGGGTTTGGTCAGTTATTGAATCTGTAAGTTGTCTTTTCTCAAATTTTGGAAAATTTTTGTCATGATTTCTTCAAATACATTTTCAGCACCACACTTTTTTTCTTCTCTCCTTCTGGGTCTCCTGTAACATGAATGCTATATCTGTTGTTATAGTTCCACAGGCTCTGTTCATCTTTTTTTTTTTCCCAGTCTATTTCTGTCTGTTGTTCAAACTAGGTCATTTCTACTGTCTTATCATCTAGTTCTATCATTGTTTCCTCCATATTCTCCATTCTGCTGTTGAGCCCATCCAATGAGTTTTCAAAGTTTAGTTATTGCATGTTTTGGTTATAAACTTTCCGATTGGTTCTCCTTTATATCACTTCTTTGCTGAAATTTTCTATTTTTTCACTCATTTTTCTATTTATTTCACTCATCATTCTATTTTTTCACTCAAGTCTGGTCATAATTGCTCTTTGAAGCGTTTTTATGTTGGATGCTTTAAAATCCTTGTAATATAATCCCAACATCTGTGTCACATAGGTTTTGATGGCTGTTGATTTTTTTAAATTTGAGATTCTTCTGGTTCTTGTTATGACAAGTGATTTTTGTTTGTATCCTGGACATATTAGGTGTTATGCAATGAGACTCTGGATCTTATTTAAATCTTCTGTTTTAACTGGCCTTCTCAGATACCCTGCCAGGAAGGGGACCATCATGTTATTTCCACTTGGAGATGGAAGACCATGTATTTACCATGGGACAGGAGAGGCACCTCATTCCTATTGGGAAAGGGTGAAAATCCAAACTCTCCATTAGGCCTCCACTGATAGCACTCAAGCACTGTGCCATTCCTCAGGTTCCAAGGTCCCTGGTTGGTCTGCCTTCTCTTCATCATTCAGAATCATCTTGTTTGTTTTACATATAATCTCCAGGGTTTTTCTTAGCAGGAGGAATAGGGATGAGTGCATTCATTCCATCTTGTACACAATCAGAAGTTCCCTCTTTTCCATTTTCTTTTAAATGCACTCTTATCAAGCTTTCATCTTCCATGACTCTACCAAAATGGATCTCGTCAAAGACACCAGTGACTTCCACATTGCCAAATGTAATATTGTTCTCATTTTATTTAACCCATCAGTAGAATTTAACTCAGCTGATCTCTCTCTTCTTCTTGAAACATTTTTCTTCACTTGTTTCCAGGACACTGTTCTGGATTTTCTCCTATCTCATGGCTACTTTCTTAGTTTTCTTATGAGTTCCTCCGTGGATTCCTGATCTCCTAAGGTGGGAGTGCTCGAGGAATCAGTCTTGTCTTCCTCTCTCCTCTCTCCCTTGGTCATTTCATCTGATCTGATGGCTTTAAACACCATCTGCTATCAACTCTCAAATTTATATCTCTGGCCAAACCTCTTCTCTAAATTACAACTTGTACATCTAGTTGCCTATTTAATATCTCTACACTTGTATACCTAGTACATATTTCAAATTTTAATATGTTAAAAATGACACTTCTTATCTCTACCCTCCCCAGACTCGCTTGTCCTTCATTATTCCCAGTTTCTAAGGCCACAAGAGAGGTCATTCTTGACTTTTCTAACACCTTTTTCCAATCCATCAGCAAATCCCGATGTGCTACTTTGAAAATAAATGCACAATATGACTCCTTCTGATCACTGTCATTGTTATCACCTTGGTCCAAGCTACCATGCTCTCATCTGCCTGCATTGCTGAAATCACCTCCTAACTGCTGTTTCTCCTTCCATCTTTGCCTTCCTGCTTAACATAGTAACCTGGGCAATCCTTTTACAAGAGGAGTCAGATTCTACCACCCTTTTTATGAAACCCTCCCATGGCTCTCAAGCCATGGCTCAAGCAGGAGCAAAAGTCAAAGTCCTTCCACTGGCTGTACATGATCGGGCCCCTGTTAGTTCCCTGACCTCATCATCAACTGCTAGCTTCCTCGCTCATACTGTTTCCACCACACCAGCTGTTTCCAGTCACGCCAGCATGCTTCCATCCAAGAGCTCTCCCACTTGCTTTCCCTTGACCTGGAATCCTCTTCCTCCAGGTACCTCCAGGAACTTTCACTTCCTGCAAGTGCTTTCTCATAGGTCACATTTTCAAGTGTCACTTTCCCTCAAGGCCTTCTCTGAATACACTATTTTAATTTATAACTCTCCAGATCTCCTTATATACATCTTCACAGCTTATTTTTTTCATAGCATGTACCTCCTACATATACCATGTAATATTCTTATTTATCTTATTTCTCATCTGTCTGTACTTCCACCCTTCCCTAGTGTAAGCTTGGTGAGGGCCTGAACTTTTGTCTTTTTGTTTACTGATGAATTTACTTTTCTTTTTTCTTTTTTTTTTTTTTTTTTTTTGATGATGGAGTCTCACTCTGTTGCCCAGGCTGGAGTACAGTGCTGCAATCTTGGCTCACTGCAACCTCCACCTCCCAGGTTCAGGCAATTCTCCTACCTCAGCCTCCAGAGCAGCTGGGATTACAGGCATGCGCCACCACACCTGGCTAAGTTTTGTATTTTTATTAGAGATGGGGTTTCACCTTTTGGCCAGGCTGGTACTGAACTGTTATGGAAAGTAGTGTTGCAGTTTCTTAATAAACTAAACATACATTTACTATATGGTCAGGAACAAGTTCCAGATTCTGTATGGGAAGAAATTGAGGGGACCCATGACTGTCCTGTGCCCTGCAATGGCCACCTGGTGTCAGTCATCAGCCGGAAGAGCTTCCTGTGGATCCTGAGGGCCAGTGAGCCGACAGGCATGGCCTTGGTGGGCACCAGCTATACATCCACCAGATGAGTAGCGTGAAGAACTTCATCTGGCTGCAGATGTCACTACCAAGAGGAGAGCAAGATACTGAGCCACATGTCCCAGGACGCCAAGTTCCTCGAGGTGTACACCATGGACTTCATGGCAGGCAGTGCCTAGCCAGTATCCTGGGGTCCAGCAGAGACCGCAACCTTATGGTGTACATGTACCCATCAGAAACTGCTAAGCTGGGCAGACTTCCATGTAGCCACCTGCGTGTACACATTCTGGAGGACCCTATGCCAGGTAGTCCCCCAGAGGCCCAGCAAACAGTCGGTGCGGGGGTGGGGAGAACACACTGGTTGGTGGTATTGGGCGTCTGCTGCTGGTGAAGAAAACCTCCCAGGGGCTGCTGAATGCTCCAACCACCATGCTGCCCCACCTTGCGGGCCTCAACCTCCTATGCCTTTCGGGTGCTGCACATGGACCATTGCATCCTAGAGAATACCAAGTAGAGTGTCCTCAACCAAGAACTGCTCAACCTTTGCCTTTGCCTCAGCACCATGGGGTGTGTGTGATTAGCTGACGGAAAAAATCCACGCCACGCCTGACATTGTCCTGAATGACTGTAGGAGGCATACAGTGTCACTGCCTCTTCTAGCCCATGGATGCCGCTGCTGCCCCTGTACACTGCTTCCCAACCCCTTATTGTACAAAACACAAGGAAAGTGGGAGAAAGAAAACAAATGATAGACACATACATTAACAAATGGATGTCAAGGATATTACAGTGAGTGCAAAAAGGCAATCTCGAAAGGTCACATATTATAGGATTCCATTTATATCATATTTTCTATTTGAGAAAATTACAGAGATGGAGAGCAGATTAGTGGTTGCCAGGGAATAGGGAAGGTGGGTGAGAGGGGAGTAGGTGTGGCTATAAAGGGGTAGCAGGAAGGAGTTCTTTGTGGTAATGGATCAGTTCTGTATCTTGATTGCTATGGTTGTTACACAAACCCACATATATGATAAAATGGCATAGAATTATTCACACACATTGTACCAATATCAATTTCCTGGATTTGAAATACTGTAGTTTGTAGGATGTGACTATTGGGGAAATCTGGGTAAAGTTTACAAAGGGCCTCTCTGTACTATTTTTGCAACTTCATGTGGTTTATAATTATTTCAAAATAAAACGTTCAAAAAATGGGCAAAGAGAAATGGCAGAGATTGAATATAGAAAATTCTAGCGAGTAATTTTGCTGTAAAGGGGAGCGGAGATAGGGGCTAAATAGTGAGCAAGGGATGGTAGCTCAAAAGATGTTTTAAATTTTTGAATGGGAGCAATAATAGCATGGTTAAATCTGTTCGTGGCCAGGGTTGGAGGGGTGGGGGTGGGATTTATACTACAAGGGCAAGAGAGGAGGGGACTGCCAGAAGGGGATAGGATCTAGTGAACAAGTAGTGGGGTTGACCTAGCTAGGAGCAGAGACGGTTCATCCATCATAATGGGAGAAAGGGTAGAGTACACACACAGATTTAGGTAGGTGAAAAGATATGGTGGTAGAAATTTGTGGGCTTTGTTTTCTGATTGCCTCTGTTTTCTCAGTGAAACCAGAAGCAAGGTCATGGGCTGAGAATGAGGATGTGTGCTGAGGCATTAGAGGCTTGAAGGGAGAGGAGCAGGTATAAAATAGTTGTCTAGGAAACCAGCAGAGTAAATGGACTAGGATAATATTATGTGATTTCCTGGCAACATTAAGTGCCCACTTGAGGTTTGTGGGCTTGAATTTAAAGTGAGAGTATCATTTTGTGTTTTTCCCCAGCCATATTCAGCTCTGGGGTTGGAGGAGAGGAGAAGGAGTTATTAATAAGGACAAGAGAGAGGCAAGGAGCTGCGACTAGGTGGAGGATGAAACTGGAAGCAGGGAGTTTCAAGGAATTGAGAGGATGAGATGTTGGAAGGATCAGGTATTGAGATATTAGGATCATAAAGAATTAAGACAAGATTAATTGGAGAGAGTGACAGTGAGACAGAAGCCAAAACTTTTGAGAAACTGGAGGGGCACTGATGTTCTATAAATAACAGCAAGGTAGGATGGTGGGTAATATACTCCGTGACAGGGAATTCAAAGATTGGGGATTTTTAGGGAGGAGAAAGGGAGAATGATCTGGAAGCAGCAATGAGGGGCCTCAGGATATGGGAGAAAAAAAAACACTGCTTGAAAGGGCTGTAAAGTCCTTGGGGGGATCCAGATTTCAGTTAACTCAAGAAGGTGAGGGGAGCATTCAGCAAACAGGGAATGGATACAGGGGATTTTGCTGATGACTTTGGGTTCTAGATGAGGGGACTGTATAATTTATCATCCAATCTGGGACACTCTAGAGAATGACAGATGCAGGACAGTGGTACATCATGTGTAAACTGAAATTGTCCTGGGCAAACCAGGACTGTGGTTTTAGAGGACACAATAGAAGGATTTCAGGATCTGGAGAGGGCTAAGAGGTAATAATAGGAAAATATACAAAGTTGTATGAGGATTAGAACATGAGACACACAGGTAGTGGCCAAGGAGTTCCAGGGTTCTTGTCATGACTGACATAAACAAAGTTGAAAGGTATAAAGGACTTAGTTCTGTGATCTTAAGGCAGATAGTCATGGCACCTCTGTGATTGTTGATGGGGAGGAAATGGGTGGGTGATCAAGGCTTGCTCTTCACTTCTGTTAATGGAAATGCAGAGTCCTGGAGAGGGGAGCTCTATTCCTAGCCAATAAAGACAGCAATGTGATCCTAAGCCCTGCTGAAGAAGATCTAGATATTTATGAAATTCTTCATGCTTCCAATATGAATTGTTTTAAAAACTGGGACTGGACTGACTACAGGTGAGGAAATTAACTGACCTAGTTGTGAGAAGCTAAGGATGGCAGAAACAAGAGACTTAGTGGTGTTTCCCACATAAACTATAGGAAAACACACTGACATTGGCAAATGTAGAAAATACCAAGCTTAAGAGGAGAAAGAACAGGATCCATCACTTAGATCCAAAAAAACTAAGTGATCAAGAACAAAATGGTTCACATGCTGTTTAACTAACTACTCAGGGTGCTCAGTCCTTATTTGTCTTTTCTTTTCTATGTTCATTCCTAAGATTACTTTATCCAGTCTCCTGGTTTTAATTACCATCAAGAAGCTGATGGCTTCTAAATTTACCTGTTTAGACCTAATTTCTCCCCTAAATTCTAGATCATATATCTAACTGCTTTCTTGACATCTCAACTTGGATGTCTAACAGATGCCTCAAACTTAACATGTTGAAAACTGAATCCCTAACTTTTCCTTAAAAACTTGTTCCACCCCTAGCATGCTCCATCTCAGTTGATGGAAAACTATCCTTGCAATCACTCAAGCCAGAATACCTTGAAACTACAGTCAGCCCTTATCCGCAAATTAACCAACCTCAGATTGAAAATATTCAAGGGGGAAAAGAACAATTAAAATACAAATAAAATAAAAAACACAGTACAACAACTATTACATGGCATTTACATAGTATTAGATATTATAGTCTAGAGATGATTTAAAGTATACGGGAGGACGTGTGTATGTTACATACAAATACTACGCCATTAAGACTGGAGCTTCCACAGATTTTGATGAGGGGAGAGCTGGAACGAATCCCCCATAGCAGATATAGAGGGACGACTGTATCAGCAAATCCCTTTGCTTTCTCCTCGGAACATATTCAGAACTGAACCACTTCTCACCTTCTCTACCATTGCCACACTGTTCCCAGACACCATGATCTCTCACTTTGTTGCTGCAATATTGTCCTAACTGGCCTCCCTGAGTCTACGTAGCCTTACCACCCTATATTCTATTCACAACACAAAAGTCAAAATGATCCTTTTGTAACACAAATCAAATTGTGTTACTCCTCTGTTCAGAACCCTCCAGTGGCATTCCCATCTTACTCAAATGAAAATCTATACTCCTTATGTCCTTATGATAGCTTACAAAGAAGGCCCTATAATCTGTTCCATGCATAACTCTGTAACCTCATCTTCCACCATTCTCCACCTCACTCACTCCTCTAGCCACAGTGACTTCATGTTGCTGTTTTTAGACCTGCCATGCTCTCTCCACCTCAGGGCCTTTGCCCTTGCTGCTTTCTCTGCCTGAAAAGCTATCCCCCCCTTACCCCCACCTTTGCAAGCTCCCCCACTTCACTTGGGTCTCTATTATATGTCTTCTCCTTTCCTTCTACCACTTATTCTAAAATACCACCCCCCTTTGTCCTCCATTTTTAAACTTGATTTATTTTTCTACAATGCTGTATATTTTTCTCATTTTATTTCTTATCCCCTTCTCTCACTAGAATATAAGTTTCATGAGGGTGGGAACTTTGTCTCATTTATCACTACATCTCCTAACAACAGTACTTGGCACCTGGTGTGAACTCAAAATCTTGATTGAATGGAGATTAAAGTATAAATAATTAAATAGATCAAATACATTTTAGATGAGATCATTTTAATATATTAAGTAAAATATTACTTTTAGACTTATTCCTAGATACCTTATAGAGTTTTATTCTACTGCAAATGAGATCCTTCTTTAACAATTACATTTTATGTGCTAATTGCTACTATGTAGGAATTCTAATGATACTATATGAAATTCTTGTATCTAGCAACCTTGTTGAATTCTCTTATTCTAATAGTTTGTTTATAGATTCTCATAGATTTTATACATAAACATATCATCTGTGAATTATATTTTTATATTCTTTTTCTTTTTGTTTTCTTTTTGTCATTTTAGTGCATTCGTTAGAACTTTCAGTATCATGTTGGAAAATAATGGCACTGTTTGCTGTGGGTTTGCAGTAGCTATCCTTTTTCACTTTTGTGTCTGTTTTGTTGTTTGTTTTTAAATTATGAATGAATGTTGAATTGTAGTTGCTTTTCTACAGCTAACATAATCATATGGTTTCTCTCCTTTTTATCTATTAATGTGGTGAATTACATTAGCAGATTCTCTAATTAAGCCACTCTTGAAATAAACCTTACTTGCTTATATATTTTAAAAAACATTCATTAGGGAATAAATCTGCTTGTATTTTAGCTAGGATTTTTCACTTATGCTTACAATCAAGATTGGCCCATAAACTTTTCATGTGCTGTCTCAGTCAGGTTTGGGCATCAAGATCATTTTAGCCTCAAAAATATGTAACATTTTCCTATTCACCAAGAAAGTTGAGGTTAGATATTTTTTGAAGATTTGCTAAAAATAAATAAATAAATAAATAAATAAATAACAAAACAAACAAACAAAAAACTATGATGAAGTCGTTTCGGCCTTCTTCGAGGGGATTTTTATTTTCTAACAATCTGACTTATTTAATGGTTACTAGTCTATTCAAATTTGAAAGTTCTTTATATAGTTTGGATACAAATCCTTTATATTGAGTATAGATTTTTAAATATTTTATACTAGCCAGTGGCTTGTATTTTCATTCTCTTAACTGTGTCTTTCTAAAAACGGAAGATTTAATCTAATTTATTAGTTTATTCTTTTATGGACTCTGCTTTTGGTGTTACATATAAGAAATATGTGCCTAACCCAAAGTTAAAAAAAATCTTCTACTATGTTTTCTTCCAGCGGTTTTATAGCTTTTGTTTTTTTCATTTAAGCCTATGACCATTTTGAGGTTTTTTTTTTATTTTTTTAATTTTGTTATTTATTTATTTATTTATTTATTTATTGAGACAGAATTTCACTCTTGTTGCCCAGGCTGGAGTGCAATGGCACAATCTCGGCTCACCGCAACCTCCGCCCCCCAGGTTCAAGCGATTCTCCTGCCTCAGCCTGCCCAGTAGCTAGGACTACAGGCATGCACCACCATGCTCAGCTAATTTTGTATTTTTACTAGAGACAGGGTTTCTCCATGTTGGTCAGGCTGGTCTCGAACTCCCAACCTCAGGTGATCCGCCTGCCTCAGCCTCCCAAAGTGCTGGTATTACAGGCATGAGCCACCATGCCTGGCCTGAGTTAATTTTTTAATATGGAAAAAGGCATGCATCAAAATTTACTTTTTTCCATATGAATATTTAATCAGTTGAGCACCATTTGTTGAAAACATTATCACTTATCTAATAAATTGCCTTTCCATTCTTGTAAAAAATCAATTCTGTGGGCCTATATTTGAACTCTCTATTCTATTCCATTGATCTATTTACCTATATTCATGCCAGTACCACACTGTCTTGATCACTGTAGCTTTATAACAAGTCTTGAAGTCAATTAGAAGTATTCCAGTGTTATTCTCCTTTTTCAAAATTATATTTGACTATTCTAAGTTCCTGGAATTGGTGTATGGATTCTAAAATCAGCTTGTCAATTTCTACAAACAAATTTGATGGGATTTTGGTTAGAATTGCATTGAATCTATAGACCTATCTGGGGACAATTGACATGCTAACAATATTCAGTCTTCAGCTCCATGATCATGGTACACCTCTCAATTTATTTAGGTCTTCTGTAATTTCTTTCAGCAATGTTTTGTAGTTTTCAGTGCATAGATATTACACACATTTTGTTAGATTTTTATCTATAGGTTTTTATATATTTTAAGCTATAGTAAATGGCATAGATTTTTTAATGGAATCTGATAATTCATAACTAGTATATAAAAATGCAATTGATCTTTGTGTATTGATCTTGTTTACTACAATATTGCTAAACTCCTTTAAGAGTCCTAGCAGCTTCTTTTGTGAATTCCTTAGGATTCTTTACATACACTGTCATGTCATGTGACTATAAAGAGAGTTTTACTTCTTCCTTTCCACTCTGTATACCTTTTAATTCTTTGTCTTGCTTTATTGCACTAGCTAGAGCCTCTAGTAGAATAATGAATATAAGTGGAGAGCCCATATTCTTCCTTTGTTCCTGATCTTGGGAGCAGAGCAAAAATATGCTTTCACCATAAATATGATACTACGTGTAGATTTTTCCTGGATGTTCTATAATGGGTTGAAGAAGTTCTCATTTTTGTTTCCTAGTTTGCTGAGATGTTTTTTATTATGAAGGATGTTGGATGTCGTGAAATGCTTTTCCTGAATCTGTTGAAATGCCATATGGCTTGTTTTTTTTTAATCTTTTAATATGGTGAATTATGTTGATTGGTTTTTTAATGTCACACCCTCCTGGTATGCTTGGATTAAATCATTTGTTCATAATGTATTTGATGATTTACTCAAATTTTGTTAAGAATTTTTGCATCTATGTTCATGAAGGATAGTGATCCATAGTTTTTGTTTTTAAATTTTTTGTCTCATTTGGGTATTAGAGTAATGCTGGCCACATACCATTAGTTAGGAAGTGCTCACTTCATTCCATCCTCTTTTATGTTCTGGAAGCATTTATGTAGAATTTGTGGGGTTTTTTCATAAATGTTTGGTAGAATTTATTAGTGAAGCCATCTGTGACATGAGTTTGAGAAGGTTTGTAAATAAAAATTCAATTTCTTTTTTAGTATTGGGGCTGTTCAGATTATCTGTTTCCTCAGAGTGAGCTTTTGTAGTTTAGATCTTTCAGATTATTTGTTCATTTTATCCATGTTGCTGGATTTATTGACAGCATGTTATTCATAATATGCCTTCATTTTCCTTTTAGCATCTCTAGGATCTATAGTGATGTTCCCCTATTTCATTACTGAATACCAGTAAATTGCACTTTACTCTTTTTTTCTGATTAGTCTGAATAGATATATATGAATTGTATTGAATTTTTCAAAGAATCTACTTTGGGTTTCAATGATTTTTTTTCCTTGTTGTTTTTCTATTTCATATTATAGTGATTTCTGCCCTACTGTTTGTTTCTATCCTTCCGTTTAATGTATGTTTGACTTGCTTCTTTTTTTCTGGTTTCCTAAGATGGAAGCTTAGGTCATTTATTTGAGACCTTTCTTCTTTTCTGATGTAAGTGTTTAATGCTATAAGATTTCCTCTAAGGGATGTGAAGAAATAGGAATGCTTTTACACTGTTGGTGGGAGTGTAAATTAGTTCAACCATTGTGGAAGATAGTGTGGCGATTCCTCAAGGATCTAGAACTAGAAATACCATTTGACCCAGCCATCCCATAACTGGGTATATACCCAAAGGATTATAAATCATGCTGCTATAAAGACACATGCACACGTATGTTTATTGTGGCACTATTCACAATAGCAAAGACTTGGAACCAACCAAATTGTCCATCAGTGATAGACTGGATAAAGAAAATGTGGCACATATACACCATGGAATACTATGCAGCCATAAAAAAGGATGAGTTCATGTCCTTTGCAGGGACATGGATGAAGCTGGAAACCATCATTGTCAGCAAACTATCACAAGGACAGAAAACCAAACACCGCATGTTCTCACTCTTAGGTGGGAATTGAACAATGAGAACACTTGGACACAGGGCAGGGAACATCACACACTGGGGCTTGTCGTGGGGTGGGGGGTTGGGGGAGGAATAGCATTAGGAGATATACCTAATGTAAATGACCAGTTGATTGGTGTAGCAAACCAAAATGGCACATGTATACCTGTGTAACAAATCTGCACGTTGTGCACATGTACCCTAGAACTTAAAGTATAATAATTCAGCCCAAAATGCTTTCTAATCTCCTTTATGATTTCTTTATTTTAAAATCAAGAGGATTTTTTTAATTAAGATACAACAGGAAATATAAAGGAAAAATATGAAATAATCTTATTTTCACTGAAGATAATTAGTATCTGAAATATAAGTTCATAGATATCAAGATTCATATATTTTCATATTTGTACTCTTGGTATCTAGCATAGATTATGGCATGTGGCAAATATTTATGTTTAATGAATTAAAACTTTAAAATAGAAATGTGTTTATGCTTTACATATTAAACTCCACTCCTAAATTTTGCATGAGTTTAAATGACTAATGACTTTCCCCCTCGTTTTTATTATTTAATAAACATGCTGACCAGGCACGATGGCTCACGCCTGTAATCCCAGCACTTTGGGAGGCCGAGGCAGGTGGATCACAAGGTCAGGAGTTCGAGACCAGCCTGGCCAACATAGTGAAACCCCGTCTCTACTAAAAATACAAAAAATTAGCTGGGCATGGTGGCAGGCGCCTGTAATCCCAGCTACTCGGGAGGCTGAGGCAGGAGAATCACTTAAGGTTGCAGTGAGCCGAGATCACGCCATTGCTCTCCAGCCTGGGGGACAGTGCGAGACTCATCTCAAAAAAAAAAAAAAAACAAAAAAGCTAAATTAATGTGAGTTCTAAAAGAAATCAAGATTTTTTAAATAAGAAAAAATATATATTTATCTAAGTAATTACCTTTTTCTGTCCCTTTATTTCTTTAGGTAGATTCATTGCTTTAAGTAGGTATTTATCTATTTTTTTTTTGTAGACCTGGTATTTTCCTTCTACCTGAAAGACTTCCTTTAGCATTTCTTGTGCTGGTCCACTGGTGATGATTGTTTCAGCCTCTGTGTGCCTGCAAAGGTCTCCATTTTTCCTTCTTTTTGAAAGTATTTTGGCTAGGTAGATAATTCTAGGCGGACAGTACTTTCTTTCATTCTTTTAAATATACCACTTCATTGTTTTCTAGCTTACATGGTTTCTGATGAAAAATATACTATCATTTTTATCTTTGTTCCTCTGTACATAATGTATATTTTTTTCTGACGCCTTTTAGGATTTTTTCATTATTACTATTTTTTGAGCAACTTGATTTTGACATCTTTATATTTCTTGTGCTCAGAGTCTGTTGAGTTTCTTATATTTGTGGGTTTATATATTTATCATATTTGGGGAAATTTTGGCCATCACTTATCCTAGTAATTTTTCTTCGCCCTCCTCTTTCTCCTCTCCTGGGAATTACACACATATAAGGCTATTTGCAGTCATCTTACAGCTCACTAATGTCCTGTTCATTTATTTTCAGACTTTTTCCTGTTAATGTTCTTTTTTGGATGATTTTTATTGCCATGTCCTCAAGCTCACTAATCTTTTTTTATTGCAGTGTCTAATCTGCTGTTAATCCCATCCAGTGTATTTTATATCATAGACATATTTTCATCTTTACAAATTCAATGTGGATCTTTTTTATATCTTCCATTTCTCTTCTTAACATGCTTATGCTTTCCTCTACATATCTGAAATATATTTACAAGTTGTTTTAATGTCCTTGTCTATGAATTATATCATCTGTGCAATTTCGGGGTCTGCTGCTATTGATTATTTTTTCCTTATTATGGGTCATTTTCCTGTGTCTTTGCATACCTGATCATTTTTTGTTGGATAGTAGATATTGTGAATTTTATATTGTTTGGTACTAAATTTTTTATATTTCTTTTAATAATTATTAGCTTTTTCTGAGAAGCAGTTAAGTTACTTGGAAAGAATTTGATCCTTTTGAAGCTTGCTTTTGATCTTTGTAAGATGAAATCTGGAAGAGTAAACAAAAATAAAATTGAACTTTTCTTGTTGCCAAAAGAGAAAGAGACCTTTTCTCTCTCCCTTTTCGGTAATATTTCCTTGAGAAACTTCTCATTTGTGAATCCTTCTTCTGTCCCTTTGATATGTATGTAAATCTCTTTAAAGACTAAATAAGCCTCTTGCCAGCCTTATAACTCAGGAATGTTTTTCTTAAGGGACTGGAAGCCATCTCTTTGAAATGTAAACATCAAGGAAGATAGCAGCCCTATATCTCCCTCTCATCCTGGGAGTTTAGCCTAGGTGCCTTGCTCTAAGCTGTAAGCACCTGCTTGTCATAGAGATATGAGAAGTTTCATATTTCCTTCAGATAAAGGCAATTAACTACCACAGATGGCTACTCCAATTACCAGGTGAACTTAGGATGAACTATAAAAGAATGTATAGCAAACAGTGCTGTCAAGTTCTCTTACATAAGAACAATTTATCATTTATCTTAAGAACATGTTTATAATGGATACATTGCATACATAAGAATGGGGTTATTTTTGTTTTTGCAATCTCATTAGCAGATTGCCTGTGATGCAAAAGAGTCTGGTTTAATGCTCATTCAATATAACAAAACTGTTTTCTTTCTTTTCTACCATTCATGGAGAGAATTTCATGGGTTGGCAGGAAATTTTACTTTTAATTTTTCCGTAACAGATTAAAGCAGCAGTTTAAGGCTAATATTGCCATCCACTGAAGCAGTACTTCTTTGAGTACTCAACCCAAAGCCCCAGCCCTATTTGAGCTCCAAAACGTGTCCTCCATGCTCGTCTTTTGTGATCCGTTCCCTGGCCTTGGGTAATTTTCCCACATGCATGTGCTGACTGGCAATCAGCTAACGACTCAAGGGGACTCTGTGCATATTTCCAGAGTGCTCTCCTTCACCCCCTTTCTTTCTCTTCACCACCCACATCCTATCCTGTGAATCTCATCACTTTGTCCACTTTCTTGAATTTGCTTTTTTTCTTGCTTTTCCCCCAGCTTTATTGAAATATGACTGACAAATAAAAATTGTATATATTTAGCATGTACAACATGATGTTTTGGTTTTTGTTGCTGTTGTTGTTATTCTTTTTTTAAATTTGTGTTTTAATTTTTCCCTGCCCCCTCCCATGCACCTCCTCGCTGCGGGCAGGGAGGGAGTGGGAGAGTGGTCACACCATGGGAACAACATGATGTTTTGATATGCGTGTATGTTATAAAATGATTGCTGTAATAAAGTCGGTTAACATATTCATCACCTCACCGTGTGTGTGTGTGTGTGTGTGTGTGTGTGTGTGTGTGTGTTTAGAACACTTAAGATCCACTCTCTTAGTAAATTTCAAGTAAACATTACTAACTATTGTCACTATGCTGTACGTGAAGTCTCCAGTACTTGGTCACTTGTGTCTCCTTGACTCAGGGAGTCCGCCAGATTCTAGTTAGATTCCCCATGCCTGTGCTGTGACCTGAAAGTGAGCTGAGATGATCATAGGGCTTACTTTGTTTCCATTCTTTCAAGGATCAGTGTCCTTTGCTGCCTGATGTCCAATGCCTGATAACCATTGTTTTATATATTTCATCCATCGTTTTTAGTTGTTTAAGACAAAAAGATAAACTCAGTTCCTTTTGCTTCATCATGAGCAGAGGAGAATGTTCTTGTGTTTTATTTTAACCATATTTTATTCTCCCACCACCCTTTCTTGACTCTCTTGGTTTAATCACATTTTCAAAATCCCTGCCTATTTCCCTAATGATTTTGAAATGATTAATTATATGCCCTTTCTTTTAGACATGACTATTTTTCCATTTATTGTCCTAAACAAATGGTGAGCTTTCTTGCTATATTTCTGGCCCTGTGGGTGAAACTTTACCAGTTTTCTTTGTATAAAAGGGCGGCTCATGGCTTAATGGATGGAACTCAGTTCCTGCTTTATGGCCTCATTGTTTGTCTCTGCGAGCATATTAAAACTTCAGCCCCTAAAATGTAATCGTTCTCAAACTTAAAAATTACTGGGTTTTGTTCTGGGTAAAATGAAGTGAGCAAACTGCACAGTGTCTCCCTCACTAAATACAGCTATAAAACATAGACAGAACACATGGAGCAGCTATTTGAGTACTTTGAAAATAAATAAAGAAGACTTAATTTATTTGGAGAAGACTGGATTTGGAGAAGACTAGATTTCATAATACTCTAAATTATCAGTGAGTTTACCACTTTATTTTTTCATGAGTTCTTTTGAACTCATGGCAGTCCCAAATCCAAAAGTGTATAATAAAAACTACAAAATGCTGATGGAAGAAATCAGTGAATACCTAAATAAATGGAGGGACATATCAGGTTCATGAACTGGTAAATTTAACATAGTAAAGATGTCAATTCTCCCCCAAGTTAATGTATATACTTAATGCAATTCCTGTCAAAATCCAAGCAATATTTTGGTCACTATTAACAAGGTATATTAGTCTGTTTTCACATTGCTATAAAGAACTTCCCTGAGACTGGGTAATTTATCAAGAAAAGAGGTTTAAGTGACATACAGGTCCGCATGGCTGGGGACACCTCAGGAAACTTACAATCATGGCAGATGGGGAAGTAGGCATCTTCTTCAAAAAGCAGCAGGAGAGAGTGTGAACATGTGAAGGAGTAACTGTCAAACACTTATAAAACCATCAGATCTTGTGAGAACTCACTCACTACCATGAGAACAGCATGAGGGAAACCGCCCTCATGATCCAATCACTTCCCTTCCTCAATGCATGGGTATTACAGGTCCTTCCCTCCACACATGGGGATTACAATTTGAGATGAGATTTTGGTAGGAACTCAGAGCCAAACCATATAATTCCAGCCCTGGCTCCTCCCAAATCTCATGTCCTCACATTTCAAAACCAATCATGCCTTCCCAACAGTCCTCCAAAGTCTTAACTCATTTCCGCACTAACCCAAAAGTCCAAGTTCAAAGTCTCATCTGAGACAAGCCCCTTCCACCTAGGATCCTGTAAAATCAAAAGCAAAATAGTTACTTCCAAGATACAATGGGGGTACAGGCATTGGATAAATGCTCCCATTCCAAATGGGAGAAATCGGCCAAAACAAAGGGGCCCCATGCAAGTCTGAAATCCAGGTGGGCAGTCATTAAATCTTAAAACTCCAGGATAATCCCCTTTGACTCCATGTCTCACATCCAGGGCATGCTGGTGCAAGGGGGGGGCTCCCATGGCCTTGGGCAGCTCCTTCACCAGCTGGTGTTGAGTGCCTGTGTCTTTTCCAGACACACATTACAAGCTGTTGGTGGATCTACCATTCTGGGGTCAGGAGGATGGTGACCCTCTTCTCACAGCTCCACTAGGTAGTGCCCCAGTGGGGACTCTGTGTGTGGGCTCCAACCCCATATTTCCTTTCCACACTGCCCTAGCAGAGGTTCTCCATGAGCACTCCACCCCTGCAGCAGACTTCTGCCTGGACATCCGAGCAGAAGGTGCCAAGTCTTGGGGCTTGCACCCTCTGAAGCAATGGCTCAAGCTGTACCTTGGCCCCTTTTAGCTAGATCTGAGCATCTGGGATGCAGGCTACGAAGTCCCAAGGCTGCACAGAGCAGCAGGGGCCCTGGGCCCTGGGCCCTGCCCAGGAAACCATTTTTCCCTCCCAGGCCTCTGGGTCTGTGATGGAAGGAGCTGCCACGAAGGTCTCTGACATGCCCTGGAAACATTTTCCCCATTGCCTTGGTGATTAACATTTGGTTCCTCATTACTTATGCAAATTTCTGCAGCTGGCTTGAATTTCTTCCCGGAAAATGGGTTTCACTTTTCTACTACATCATCGGGCTGCAAGTTTTCCAAACTTTTATACTCTGCTTCCCTTTTAAACATAAGTTCCAATTTCAAATTACCTCTTTGTGAACACATAAGACTGAATGCTTTCAGAATACTCCAAGTCACATCTTGAATGCTCTGCTGCTTAGAAATTTCTGCTGTCAGATACCTTAAATAATCTCTCTCAAGTTCAAAGTTCCACAGATCTCTAGGGCAGGGGCAAAATGCCGCCAGCCTCTTTGCTAAAGCATAGCATGAGTGACCTTTACCCCTGTTCCCAATAAGTTCCCCATTTCCATCTAAGACCACCTCAGCCTGGACGTCATTGTCTTCATCACTATCAGCATTTTGGTCAAAACCATTCAACAAGTCTCTAGGAAGCTCCAAATTTTCCCACATCTTCCTGTCCTCTTCTAAGCCCTCCAAACTGTTCCAACCTCTGCCTGTTACCCAGTTCCAAAGTTGCTTCCACAATTTAAAGTATCTTTATGCAGTACCCCACTCTCTGTGGTATCAATGTACTGTATTAGTCTGTTTTCACCTTGCTATAAAGAACTTCCCTTAGACTGGGTAATTTATAAAGGAAAGAGGTTTCATTGACTCACAGTTCCATATAGCTGGGGAAGCCTCAGGAAGCTTACAATCATGGTGGAAGGGGAAGCAAGCCCTTCTTCACAAGACGGTAGGATAGAGTGTGAGAGTGTGAAGGAAGAGCTGTCAAACACTTGTAAAACCATCAGATCTTGTGAGAACTCACTCACTATCATGAGAACAGCATGGGGGAAACCGCCCCCATGATCCAGTCACCTCCCTCCCTTGACACGTGGGTATTACAGGTTGCTCCCTTGACATGTGAGAATTAAATTTGAGATGATATTTGGGTGGGGACGCAAACCCAAACCATATCACAAGGTGATACCAAAATTTATATGAAAAGACAAAAGAATGAGAATAGCTAAAACAATTTTTAAAAGAATAAAGCTGAAGTAATGAGACTACCTGACTGTAACTTACTATGAAGTTATAGAGTCCAGAGAGTGTGGTGTTAGTGAAGGCACACACATGTAGATCAATGCAGAACAGAGAGTTCAGAAATAGCCCCACACCAGTATGGCCATTTGATTTTTGATAAAAGTGCAAAGGCAATTCAATGAAGAGAGGATTATATTTTCAACAAATGAATGAATGGTATTGGAACAACTGCACTTTCATAAACAAAAAAAAGAACCTCAACCTTAACTTTACACCTTATGCAAACATTAATTCAAAATCAACAACATATATAAATGTAAAATATAATAGTGTGAAACTTTTAGCAGAAAACAGGAGAAATATCTCTATAATCTGGGATTAGGTAAAATTTTTTGACATGACGCGAAAAGCATGATCTATAAAAGAAAAAAGCTTATAATTTGGACTTCATCAAAACCAAAACCTTTTGTTCTGTGAAAGACACTGTTCAGAGAAGGATATGAGAAGCTACAGATCAGGAGAATATACTTTCAAATCACATATCTGACAGAGGACTTCTATCCAGCATGTATAAAGAACTCTTACAACTCAGCAGTTAGAAAATTTAAGCACCATTTAAAAATGGCCAAAAGACTTCAACAATCACATCAACAAAGAGTGTATATGGATGAAAATAAGCACATGAGGCCGGACACAATGGCTCACGCCTGTAATCCCAACACTTTGGGAGGCTGAGGCAGGAGGATCGCTTGAACTCAGGAGTTTGAGACCAGTCTGGGCAACATGATGAAACATCATCCCTCCAATAAAAATATACAAAAATTAGCTGGGCATGGTGGCACATGCCTGTAGTCCCAGCTACTCAGAAGGCTGAGGCAGGAGAATCACCAAATCCCAGGAGGCAGAGATTTCAGTGAGCCAAGATGGCACCGCTGCACTCCAGCTTGAATGACAGACTGAGACCCTGTCTCAAAAAAAAAAAAAAAAAGAAAGAAAGAAAAGAAAAAGAAAAAAAGAAAAGCACACAAAATGATTATCAATATCAATAGCCATTAAGAAAATACATATTAAAACCATGATGAGATACTACTACACACCTATTTAAATGCCTAAATTAGAAATACTGACAAAACCAGGCCAGGTGTGCCTGTAATCCCAGCACTTTGGCAGGCTGAGGTGGGTGGATCACTTGAGGCCAGGAGTTTGAGATCAGCCTGGCCAACGCGGTGAAACCCCATCTCTGTAAAACAAACAAACAAACAAAAATACAAAAATTAGCCAGGTGTGGTGGCAGACGCCTCTAGTCCCAGCTACTCAGGAGGCTGAGGCAGGAGGATCACTTGAACCCAGGAGGCAGAGGTTGCAGTGAGCCAAGATCATGCCACTGCACTCCAGCCTGGGTGACAGAGCAAGACTCTGTCTCAAAAAAAAAAGAAAAGAAAAGAAAAAAGAAAAGAAAAGGAAGGAAGGAAGGAAGGGAGGAAAGCAGGAAAGCAGGAAAGAAAGGAAGAAAGAAAGAAAGAAAAAGAAAGAAAGAAAGAAAGAAAGAAAGAAAGAAAGAAGAAGGAAGGAAGGAAAGAAAGAAAGAAAGAGAAAGAAAGAAAGAAAGACAAAACCATTGTTAGCAGGGATGCAGAGCAGCTGGAACTCTTACAATGCTCTTCAGAATGCAAAATGGCACAGCCACTTTGGAAAGAAATTTGGAGTTTCTTAGGAAATTAAACATACACTTACCATATGATCTGGCAATCCCACTCCTGTGTATTCACCTTGGAAAAATGTTCAAATGAAACCTGTACATGAATGTTCATAGTAGTTTTATTTGTAATAGCCCCAAAGTGGAAATAACCCAAATATTCTTCAATGGGTGAATGGATAAATAAACTGTAGTAGCACTCAGAAATAAAAAGGAACTATGGATTCACCCTACAACTTGATTGGATCTCAAAGGCATCATGCTAAGGGAAAGAAGAAAGTCTCAAAAGGTGACATATTGTATAATTCCATTTATATGACATTCTCAAAAAGTTGTAACTATAGTGATGGAGAGCAAATCAGTTGTCAGGGCTTAGGGTTGGGGTAAGGTGTGACAATGGAACAGCACAAAGGATTTTGAGTGTAATAGAACTGTTCTTTATTCTGTTTGTGGTGGTGGTTACATGAACATATGCAAGTGCTAAAATTCTTCAAACTGCATGCCAACAAACTCAGTTTTACTATATGTTAATTTTAACATAAAAATAAATTATTTTGAACATCCTAAAGAACTTTTGTTTAGGTGGGTTATATCTATCAATATTTGCCATAATAGAACTTAAAAGTGATAAAATTTTTAAATATTAATTTGTTAATTCATTTAAAATAATACTGAAAACATGTTACATGTTACAAAAATAACATACTTTTAGTGAAAAATAAGTATATATTCAAATATGCAAAACATTTAATTGCATTGTTTTACATTTTTACAAATCTGGCTGGATTCTCATATCTCCTTCTATATTCAACGTGTTGTAATATCATAGCCCCAGGAAAACTGCACTATGTACTTAATAAAGAAATCAATAAATTCAAATAAAATCTCGGTATTATTGTGAAAATAGTTTTGACTTTGTGAACCCCCAAAAGATTCCCCCCCGGGGTCCCCAGACCTCCCTTTCATTATTACTGCTAGTATATACCGAAGTGCCATACCCTCCTTAGGTGGTTCAGCTTCAGCTCAGGGTCATTGATCTAAATTTGCCTTCCCTTTTTGTCCCTGGTACTCATGATCTCCTTTCTTGACTGAATGTTGCTATACCTATCTTATTTCTGTTACATTTTATACAGAATTTATTTATTTGGGGTGAGATGAAGGGTTTCTATTTGGGGTGAGATGAAGGATTTCTTTATTTGGGGTGAGATGAAGGATTTCTCACACCAGCTTTACCTACCTTATAGGCTGTAGTTCTCTCTATAATTACGGTGCTATTTGCTCTCTTCCATTTTGTTTGGTGTGATTTTCTTCAGCTTTTTCACAGTGTATCTATTTTTTTAGCTGTGAGGTTTGTTTGTTTGTTTGCTTCTCATGTGGCTTTGTAATTTATTTTTCTTTTCTATTTTGTTCTGAGATTTACAAACTTGGTTAAAATATTATCTTAATTGTCTTCTTTGAGCTCTTATATTTCTTCATTATGCCCTCTGACCCATTATGATAGTATGATATCTATACACCATCATGATATTTATAATACTTCCAGTGTTTCCTTGGGTAAACTTTGTCATTTGCTCTTTGATTATGTTCCTTTCTCTTTTCGTCATTTTCTCCCAGTTTCTACGCATAGGTATTGAACTGGTCCTTTTCCAATTCCCACTCATAATTTGATGGGCTGGCTACCTGTTGAAAAATACTATAAACTGTCATTGTTGGACATTTGGGTTGGTTCCAAGTCTTTGCTATTGTGAATAATGCCGCAATAAACATACCTGCACAATGTGCACATGTACCCTAAAACTTAAAGTATAATAAAAAAAATAATAAAATAAATAAAAAAAAATACTATAAACTGGTCCACATCCTCAACATAAGTTTCTTATATCAAGGCTGGGCACAGTGGCTTGTGCCTATAATCCCAGCACTTTGGGAGGCCAAGGTGGGCAGATCACTTGAGCCCAGGAGTTTGAGACTAGCCTGGGCAAAATGCCAAAACCCTACCTCTACAAAAAGTACAAAAATCAGCCGAGCATGGTGGCGCATGCCTGTAGCTCTAGCTACTTGGGAGGCTGAAGCAGGAGGATCGCTTAAGCCCAGGAGTTCGAAGCTGCAGTGAGCTGTGATGGCACCACTGCACTTCAGCCTGGGTAATAAAGTGAGACCCTGTCTCAAAAAAAAGTTTCTTGTATCAAATACTCTGTCCACAAACTGTGTGAAATAATTCATTTCACCAGTAATAGTATTTCAGACCTAACCCAGTCTTCCACAAAGATGGTGCCACAATCTTAATATCTTAGTGCCAGGATATGAGAGATTGGGTAGGGTGTGGGGGAAGGGAATCAGTCTATAATCTTCTGATTAATTAACAGTCTTTGAGTGTGCCTGGGTCTCGGGGGTTGTAGCCTACACAAATGGTTCCATCCTTCCTTCAGGAGCCTAACTCCTCTCCCTACTCCCCTTCCTGATTGCAGCATTTCCAATCTATTTCCCTTAAGCCTGTTCCCTATTTACTGTTTTTTTCCCTTTAGGTGATACGGAAAGCCTGGAGCGGAGTGGAAATCCCTTCTCCAGGTGGGATAAAGTTTCAGTACTACCTTATGATGAAGGATCCCGGAACCCAAGGATAGACTTTTGTTATGAAGAAGTATCTAGGGGTTATGCAATAGCTACACTTCCCCCTACATCAGCCAGATCCTCAGGGGGATTTTTCTCAGATCCTTATCATGAGAACTTGGTGAAGTTATTGGAGGGAAAGCCCTCAAAAGTGTGAACTTCTCCTATAAGTGTGGCCTTCAGGTATTTCTCAGTCTCATGCTAGTCCTCACTCAGTTTCCAGCAACTTGTCAAAACCACTAGTCAAGTAAGTGGTCCTACCACTTATGGCTGTCACCAGCTTTTATTCTAGGTAAGCACATCTCAAGTGCTGAATCTCTTTGGATCTCCCTGTCTCTCCAGATTTCAGGGTAGTAATTTGCCCTGTGACTTCAATTCTCTGATGGGTCTAGGAAAAATAATCTATTTTTAGTTTACACTACCTTCTTACTGTAAGGACAGGCATGATGATTTCCAAGTTTTTTACATGTTGGAGCTGAAACCAGAGTTGGTTCTAGACCCCCTAATTTTATTGTTGCTGTATACGAACTCATTCTTCCTGTCTCTGTGGATTTGTTCCATTTTAAAGTCCCTTTACTAGCAAATTAGTGAGGTATTGAGAGAGAGAAAAAGCTAATGTGAGATTCAGCCCTCCATCTTTAACCAAAAGTTTTAATAAACTTTCTAACATTAAGCCATCCTTGTATCCCTGAGATAAATATAATTTGGTCATGATATAGCTTTTTCATATACATTGGTAATTCAGTTTGCAAGTATTTTTAGGGTTTTTGTATCCAGGTTTGTGAGACTGGTTGAAAATATTCTTGTCTTGTACTATTCTCACCAGTTTTGATGTAAAGATTATATACTAATTGCATAAAATGATGTGGAAGTATTTCCTTGTTTTACATTTCCTAGAACAGTTTGTATCAGGTAGCTTTGGTAGATCTCACCTTAGAAACCTTTTTAAAATTTTTCTGGGGGAGAGTAGATTTTTAGCTATTGATTCAATTTTTAAAAATATACATCTCTCAGTCTTTCTAATTTTTCTTAAATAAGTTTTGCAATATATATATATATATATATATTTTTTTTTTTTTTTTTTTTTTGAGATGGAGTCTTACTCTGTCGCCCAGGCCGGAGTGCAATGGCATGATGTCAGCTCACTGCAACCTCTGCCTTCCAGGTTCAAGCAATTCTCCCACCTCCGCCTCCTGAGTAGCTGAGATTACAGGTGCACACCACCACGTCCAGCTAATTTTGTATTTTTAGTAGAGACAGGGTTTCAACATGTTGGCCAGGCTGGTCTTGAACACCTGACATCAAGTGATCTGCACGCCTCGGCCTCCCAAAGTGCTGGGATTACAGGTGTGAGCCACTGCGCATGGTCCCCTCTATTCATTCTTAATATTATTCACTTGAGCCTTTTAAAAAAATTTTCTTCTTCAGTTCTCACAGAATTTTGTCTTCAAAAAACCAAGTTTTAGTTGTATTGATATTCTCTGTTTTTTTCTTTCTTTCTTTCTTTCTTTCCTTCTTTCTTTCTTTCTTTCTTTCTTTCCTTTTCTTTCTTTCCTTCTTTTTTTATTATTAAACAGAGTCTCCCTCTGTCATCCAGGCTGGAGTGCAGTGGTGCGATCTCGGCTCACTGCTACCTCCACCTCCCAGTTTCAAGCAATTCTCCTGCCTCAGCCTCCCGAGCTGGGATTACAGGTGCCCACCACCATACCTGGCTAATTTTTTTTGTATGTGTATTTTTAGTAGAGATGAGGTTTTGCCATGTTGGCCAGGCTGGTCTCAAACTCCTGACCTCGAGTGAGGCGTCAGCCTCTCAAAGTGCTGGGCCTCACCTTCTGTTTTCTATTTTATCAATTTATGATCTTATGTAGATTATACCTACTTTCATTAGGCTTAATTTGTTGTTGGTTTTCTAACTTCTTTAATTAGATGTTTAAATCATTAAATTTTAACTTGCTTTTTAATAAAAAAAAAATTCAAGGCCATACTGCTCCCTTTAAGTTCTGCTTTAGTTCTATCTCACAACTTTTATAGCTATATTACTATCATTCAGTTCTAAGTATTTTCTAATTTACATTATGACTTTTCTTCAACCCTTGAGTTACTCCAATTTTTCAATGCTTCTTTATTTTTCCTCTTCTTTCCTGCCTTCAATTTGATTGATGGAGTTTAACCCCATTGTATCCTTTGGTGGCTTGGAAGTTATATATCTCTTTTTATCATTCCGTTGCCCCCCTCTGCTAGTGTGTAAGTTAGGACATTGTGCCCTCTGTTTCTATTTTTTAATGGCTACTTCAGAAATAACAATATGCATAATTTACTTACAAAAGTCTAAAATTTGAAAAAAAACTTCCTTTACCCTTCTTTTAGATAACTCAATAACTTAAAACTCATATGCTAATGTTGTCTTGTATTTCAAGTCTCCATTGCTTTTTCAAATCCCACTAGCAATGATTGTGATTGTTTTATACTTCAGTGTTTATTTGCATTTGTCCACATGTTTACTATCATCTTTACTTTTCATTCTTTCACCCATCACAGACCTTCTACTTGGGATAATTTTCCTTCTGCTTTTTACTGAATTTCCCTTAGTGAGGACCTGCTGATGAAGAATTATCTCAATGTTTGCCTGAAAATGTCTCTATTTTACTCTCATCCTTTATAAATATTTTTGCCGAGTATAGAATGCTAAGTTAACAATAATCAAATTGAAGATCATTTCATTATTTTCTGATTGTTGAGAAGTCAGCTGTCAGTCTAATTGCTATTCCCATGAAATGAGCTGTCATATTTCCCCTGGCTCCATTTTCTCTTTCTCTTTGTTTTTCTGCAGTATCTGGGTGTAGATTTCTTTTTATTTATCCCACTTGGGATTTGTTGGGCTTCTTAAATGTGTGGATTGATTTCTTTCATTGGGTCTATTAAAATTCTCAACCATTATTATTATTTAATATTAACATTGTCAACTTTTGAATTATTGAATATTAAGTATATGAATAGTAACAGTATTTCGTAGTCATATTATCTTCCTCTCATATTGTAATCAATGTATGCTAGATTTCCTAATTACATCCTCCACATCTCTCCTCTCTATCCCATATTTTCATTTCTTCACTTTTAGAAGTTTTTCCCCCTCTTTTCCCCACAATATGCCATGTCACTTTTTATGGGTTCCTCTTCTCTGCAGATATTTTCAGATTAATAATCTATTTCTTTAAACATAGAACACATGGTCATTTTAAAATGTGTCTAATAACTCTGTGATATGAAGCCTGCGCAAGTTTGTTTCTATTGTTTCCTTTCCCTGCTGGTTCTAAGTCAAGTTACCTTGTTTCATTATGCAACTGACTATTTTAGCCTGCTTTCTGATCATTGCCTGTGACAATTTATTTGTGGCGGTTCCCTGAGGCCTGAGATGGATTTATTCTCCTCCAGAGATTTTGTATTTGTTTCTACTGAGCACCTTGGAGTGCTACCTGTCTGGCAGCCACCCACAACTAAGTTCATGGTTTGAAGTTCTGTAGCTGACCCAGGCCATGGATAATAGGGGAGTCAATCTGTCTGAGGGCTGGAGTGTGGCCTCATCTTCTCAGGAATAGATTTTGTAGCCTTCTTTTTAACCCTTTCTTTTTTAGCAAGAGAGCTCTACTTAGCACCAAGGCAGACTTCTGTATAGTTCTCAGGGAGTATTGGGAACAGAAGCTCCTACTATAACTAAATCTATAATAGGCTTAGTTCTGGATGGCCCTCAGGCTGCAGAGATAGTCCCTTGGGGTCTCAGGTTAATGTGGAGAGGGTTCCCTATTAAACTCCTACCTTGGGTTGATCCTGAGCCTTGCCTTCTTTCCCCCAATCCTGTGTGGCCATTGAATCAAAGCTCAGGTGGGCAGTGTAGGCAAATGCCCTTAAATCAAATTGGCTTTGATGCCTCTATATTCTGTTTACCTGTTTGGTTGCAGCTGTCATCCAAAAGTTGGCCTGGAAGTTTTCCTTTGTCCTCTCAGCTCTTCAGTGCTTTTAAAGTAGTTTTGAAATATTTTATTCAGCATTTCTTCATTAATTCAATAATGAAGTCAAATCAAATAACTAATTCTGCCGTTGCCAGAACCTAGAAGTCCATACTCTTAAATGGTTAAACATTCATACTTGACTTAACAAGGTCTAAATTCAGGCAATATCCCTACTGTCTTTCCAAACAATACAACCACCTTAGAATGCTTTAAATATGAATAGTGCCCTGCTGTCTTACATGTTTATTTATTTTTCTTTTTATGAATACATAATAGTTGCACATATTTATGGGGTGTGTCCTACATGTTTTTGTGTGCTTCTGTGTTTTTAGTGCCAGCTTGTTTTTATACTCCCATACTCTTTAGCATTATTATTGCCTTATATAATTAATGCTCATTTAGATTTCCCCACGTTTACAATTTTTGTTCACTGCTCCTTGCCTCCTATTCACCCCTTCTCTCTACTTTCAAGTTCCTCCTTCGTGAAGTATCTCTTGTGGTAGTTATTCTTGTGAGAGGCTATTATTGCTAAATTTTCTTAGTTTAGTTTTGGTTTTTTTCCCTGAAAATTTCCTCATTTCACTCTCAAAAAAAGAGTAGCAGTTCTTCTCAGCAGTATTTCTTGGGGGTACTAATTCTCCTTATGGCAACTGGTGACTCTCCTTCATGGCGTATCATTTATATGCAAGGACTTGATTTTTATTGTTGCTTATTTCTGAGCCCATCTTCAGCAGATCCTTTCTTTTTCTGTGGGGTTCCATTACCCTGGATCATAAAAATGTATTGCATTTGCTTTTGCTGAGATTCTATAGGTTTCAATGGTTCTGTCCCAGCTTTTAATTTTTCAGCATGTGATTCCCATACCACACAGTAAATTTTGACCCCACATCCACATAGAACATAGGCCTGGGATTTTTATTTCTCCTTGTGGTTCCAGAGACAACATAAGCCCTTTCATTGTTTATTCTTCAACCCCCTTTTAATGGACAAGAGAAGTTACTAAAGGCTTTACCCAGAGGTTTCAGCTATAGCTCCTCTGCCTGTGGTGGACCTGAAGCTGTGTTGTCAGCACCTGGATGGGTATTGGACTCCCAGCTCCAAGTCCCTAGCCCTCAGGGCCTGATATCTGGAACCAATACCACACAGGACACTGCAGTGTCTGTTTACAACTACTACACTGCCTTTTGTTTTTCCTTTTGTTTCCCTAGAGATTCTGATTTTTATTTTTTAAAGCTCAGCTAGAAGTGTAAATTTTTGTTCTAGTTGATCTAGTGTTAATCTATGTTTGTAGTGGGAACGAGGCACTAGTTATATCATCTTAGTGCGCTGTGTTGCCAGAAGAAACCATGTTTTATACACACAATTTGGCACCTTTTTATAATTAAGCATTCTTCCTTATCATTTCCATCCTCATAAATATCCACTTCTTTAAGTTCTAAAGAAATTAAGTCTCCCCTCAGGACCATCTAGATTGTGAGTGCACATGAGGCCAGGCCTCTGTAGCAGGCTGGATTACTTTCCAGACACACCACCATGTCGTTTAAGTATATCATTCCCCTGGGGTCTAAAATTTCTTACCACAGTAAGTTTCAACTTTAAAATATTTTAGTAGCAGAATCCTTTCTGCAAGTATTACCTGGAACCCCCAAATACCAAACAAATAAGAGGAGAGCTTCTCTGGTTGAAGTAGGGTTGAGAGTTCTGATCTCACCAACTTATTTTCCTTGCTCCCTGCAGTGCTCTCCAAGGTGCTCCCTGGGCCATCTTCATAGACTCCTTGGACTCCAGGAAGGTGAGATAACGAATAGATCAGTGGTTCTCAAAGTGTGGTCCCAGAACTAGGAGTATGGGCATCACCTGGGGATGTGTTAGAAATGCAAATTCTCAAGCCCCCATCCCAGATCTACTGAACCAGAAACTCTGGGGGTGGGACCCAGCAATCTGTGTGTTAATGAGCCCTCTTGGTACATGAGGACCTCTGATGCATATTAAAGTTTGAGAAATTACCAGAATATTGCATTCAGGAGCTACTGGAACAAGGCTGAAGTGTTGCCCAAGATTAACATTTCTTGGGTGCTTAAATTAACCCAAGCTTCTTTGGAAGGTTATTTTCCATCCACCATTTTCTTTTACCGGAGTGATATTACAGACACTCTTGAGACACTTTCTTGTACCTGAGTGAGATTATAGACATTCTCAAGGCAAAGACACAACTTTGCAATGGCCTGAGTCCCTCCGAATTGATTCAATATCAGGAGGCTGAGGTGGGAGGATTGTTTGAGCCCAGGAGGTCGACACTGCATGATTGCACCATTGCACTCCAGCCTGGGTGACAGAGTGAGACCCCATCTCAAAAGAAAATAAATAAATAAAACAAACAAACAAATAAATCACAGGGACGAGTAGGGATTCCTACTCTTAGTTCATTAGACAGAAATAATGAAGTTCCTCCTAATTTTTCTTGACAAAAAGACTTCAGGCTGATCTCATTTCACAGAGGCCAGCCCACTCTCTCCTCTCTGAGAGGGTATTACTTTAAAAAAAAAAGACTCGAGGTCTGAAGTTCATAAAATGACTATCGAACAAAAGAAGCCAGACATAAAAGAGTACATGCTGAACAACTGCATTTAGAGAAGGTCTAAAGACAGACAACACTAATCTACAGTGAAAAGAAGTTAAGATAGGTGTCTTTGAGTTCTGGGGAATGTTTTGTTTCTTGATCTGGATGCTGTTTACAGGGATATGTTTACTTTGTAGAAATTCATCGTTATAAATGATATGTGCACTTTTCCTGTATATTTGATATACTTCAATATAAGAGTTTAAAAATGGCACTGGGTCTCACCTGCAGAGCAAGTGTGTAATGACACACTGTGGTGAGTGCTGGGCTACATACTTTCAGAGGATCTGGGCCTTCGTTTCTGGGTGTGAAACATACATTTGGAGGAAACACAGGTTTCTGGCACCAGGTCTACTGCATTTGAAAGTAAGAGTTGCGTGGGGGCCACTCTGTTTCTTGATCGGAAAAAGGCCTTTTGGTTGATGGCGTCCCTGATCAGAATTCCCTGTAGACAGTGAATAAGTGAGACAGTTACCAATGTGACCTGCAGGCCAGAGTCAGTTTTAGCATCTGGCTACTCCAAGAAATGGTAAATGGCAGGGTCCTGGATTTCTAATCAAATTATGCCACGAAATTGTGGGAAGAAATGTGTAATGGGTGACAGGGCAGTATCTCATTGTTTGGTACATGGTTCTGAACTCTATGGGTGGTTAATGCCCCCAGTTGTGAGCACCCATATTTCACCTGTGCCCCTCTGAGTCCAGATCACAAACCTACATATGAACCAAGTCTCCCAGTCCTAACAGTATGTGGATGTAAATGAAGTCTCTGCTAAAGAATTAGCTTAGCTGGGCGCAGTGGCTCACACCTGTAATCCCAGCACTTTGGGAGGCCAAGGCGGGTGGATCACCTGAAGTCAGGAGTTTGAGACCAGCCTGGCCAACATGGCAAAACCCTGTTTCTACTAAAAATACAAAAAATTAGCTGGGTGTGGTGGTGGGTGCCTGTAATCCCAGCTACTCGGTAGGCTGAGGCAGGAGAATTGCTTGAACCTAGGAGGCAGAGGTTGCGGTGAGCTGAGATCACGCCATTGCACTGCACTCCAGCCTGGGCGACAGAGCAAGACTCTGTCTCAAAAAAAAAAAAAAAAAAAAAAGAATTAGCTTAAATTTCACTGGTTCTTGTCTCATCTGCTCATCTAGGAACTCCAGCCCACATGAAAAATAACCCAATTGTGTCTGCAAGTCCCCAGTAGGTTACAAACCAATCCGTTTTCACCATCTCCCATGTTCTTTCTTACTTATTCTGGGCCCCTATCTTTGTGTACTCTGACCATGAAGCTGTTTGAGAACTAGTTACCCCTTCCCTCCCCACCCCTGCCACTGCTGTATTTGTGCTCACCGTGGGAATGTTAGTGAAGGTGCCAAGGGTGCTACTTCCTGATACCCCTAAAGGCCCTAATCGTGGAGGTGCCTGACCATGTGCCAGACATTCTCAAACATGCCTGGATCTCAGTTTGAGCTCAAGGTTAACACATACCTGCTGAATACATGATGCCTTGGGTTCCACGATGGTATGATCTGAAGGCAGGCTCTGGCTGCTGTTACATTCCATTGCTCAATTTGGGGGTTAGTGACTTGTAGGGGAATAGGACTGGCCTTGAATGGCTGCCCTGTTGCTAAGGGACAATGCTGTTTTCCAGATATAGGAGGCATGAGGTTCAATTAGAAAGTGCCCAGCACAGCTGCTCCCCCTGGCGGTCTGTGCCTTCCACCAGCCGAGACAGGGAGGTCAGGTTCAGCATCTCTTGCCATTCATAGCTCTCAGTGAGTTCCTCTTAGAACTATGGTTGAGTGCAGGGTATTTAAAAGGGTTTTCTGTATCAGACAAACCCAAAATGAGGAATGTGCTATTAAAAATGTGAATGCCATACAAGATGAAGAAAGGTTGTGGAAATGTTCCAGATTAAAGGAGGCTAAAGAGAGATGACAACTAAATGCAATACTTCACCCTAAACCAGATCCTGCAATAGAGTGGGAAAATGCTATAAAGGACCTTACTGGGTCACCAGACAAAATTGGAATACAAATGGTAGATTAATGTATTCTATCAATGTTAAATTTTCTGAAGCTCTACTGTAGTGATGTGGGGAATATGCCTATTCTTAGGAAATGCACACTGACGTATTTAGGCATGGAGGGCCATGATATATGTAATTAATTTATCTTCATATCGTTCAAAAATACACACCCCCATTTATAAAAGAGTGCACATGTGCAAATGATAATACAAATGAGGTAAAATTTCCCAACAGGTAAATCTGGTAAAGAGCATACAGATGCTCTTTATACTATTTTTTATAACTTTTCTGTAAATTTGAAATGATTTCCAAATAAAAATGTTTAAAATTTTTAAAGGTCAGTTTCTGTGCAAGCAGTCAGGATCTGGTGGCACAGGCCTGCCTGGACTCTTCCCCTGGCAGAGATGAAGAATGAGGACATGGCTGTGTTCTTCCAGGTAGGGATACCAGACCCATCCCAAAAGGTAGTCAGACACCCTGCACGAAGTTGCCAAGTGCCATCCAAAGTCACCCATCTCTTGAGCTCCCCCATCCTACAAGACACCAAAAATAACAACTTTTTACATTTTCTCTTGAAAATTATGAGCCCTAGGTGTTAATGAAATCTCGGTTATGAAAGGAAGGTGTATTGGTTCATTAACTCATCCATCCATTCATTCATTCATTCAGTAAATGTTTTGAATACCTACTTACCATGTGACACGAGCTAAGGGAATGAGAATGCATCCCAAGGTACAAGAGGAGACACAACTCCTGTCCTAAAAAAGCCTATAAGCTAGTTGTGATGCACCCACAGCCACGTAAATAAACATATATTTCCAAATGAGTTGACCATGAAGTAGACTTGGGAAGCAATGGGGAGCCCAGCCTTTTACCAGAGCCAGTGGATCCAAGCCCCATGGATGTGATACGCGTTCAATTTCCCTCCAGGATTATCTAGGTAACAATTACTTTTGTACCTGATGCTGATGAGAGAAGGACTCATAGTGCTTACCCCATCCTGGGTTCATCCCATCTGTTTCGGCTTAGCTCTCTGCAGGCTGCTCTGCCCTCTGTCAGTATCAGGGAAGGGGCCAACAAGCCACTCTATCAATATCCCTGGGCTGATGGGCCAGCGAACTTTGGAAAACAGTCTTTCTACTGATCTGTGCCTGTGAGTAAACATAGCAACCGAACCCATAATGTTTTTAGAAGACGAAGACCACCAAATTCCCTCGTGTGCAAGCCTGGCAGCCTACTGGCCATGAGAGTCCCATCACTGGGATCTGAATCATGAAAGCAACATGACTGTCCTCCAAAAGGACAGAATAATGACCTTATGGGACAGCTGTGGTCCTTTCCACCCCCAATCCCAGGTGGCACCCACTGTGATGCCCTGCACACAAGGGACAAAAGTGGAGTTCATTGCCTTGGTACTCTAAATAGACAGCATCGGGGAGGGAGTTGTGGAGAATGTGTGTGTGACTGTATGTGACATGATGTGTGTCCCTTCTGTCCAGGGGTCTCAGGCGGGACTGACCCCCACCTCTGATGCATTCCGGGCCTGGTCCAAAGAAGTTTCAGTTTGGATCCAACAAACGTTTACTGAGTCCCTACAAAGTTCCAAGCCTTTTACTTTATACTTTGACACATTTTTATATCATTTTATCTTTAACAATAACCCTTTAAGGTAGGAATTATCTGCATTTTACAGATGATAAAACAATCGCAAAGAGGTTCATTGATTTGCTCAAGTATATCATACAGCTTTTTTTTTTCTTTTTTTTTTTTTTAACACACACACACTATACTCTTAGCTGAGGCCTGTCTGCGTTGGTTGCTTATCTTACAGCATTTCTTGTCTTCTCTACTTTTGGAGCGACGGCTCCCCTTATACAAGCCCCCTTATTTCCTCTCCTTTCACTAGCCCAGGTGGGCTTTTCTTGTTTTAATACTGCATTTAATAGCACAAAAAATCACGAATACAAAGAAACTGGCAAAGGTGTTTGTCAATGATATCCCTGCCTCCTCCACTTTTCTGCTTTCATACCCATATATGTAATGGGCTACATTTTTTAGAAACTTTTCTTTTTCCCCCCAAACATATAACTGTTATGTGATTGGTCAATTGAAGCTGAAACACCCATGGAGAAAGATGTTTTACGGTTACAAGGGCACACCCCCCCCACCACCCCCCTCCCCCCCACACAATCTTTTGGAGGAATATAGGATATGTACCAGTGTCAGCATTTTCCTGCTCCTGCCTTCCTCACCCAGAGTATTTCTACCATTTAATTTCCCTTTCATCAACTGCTTAGACTAGAGCCTCTTCTCCCTCCCCTTCTATTTCTCTTCCAATCAGGACCTTTTGGACACTGGGTACTGTTCAATTCTTACTCTGTCAGGCCCATGGGCCATGGTCAAGTAGGTCCTTTAGATCTCGATGCCAGTTGTAGTATTGGTGTCGTCATCTTCCATTGCAGGTAGGTCTGTGTGTCACTTCAGTAGGCTTGTGTGTTCATTTCTTTCACTTTTTCTGACTCATGTTCTAGCACCTGTTTGTGATAGAACAGTAAATACCCTTCACTGTCCAGTACGTCCTTAATACTGGCCTTAGTGATGACGGCATCATCACACTTGAACCACTGGTCCTTGTGGTGCCGGATGAAGCTGGTATAGTGGCCACTCTCCAAGGTTCCTTGGTGATTAACCACAGCAAACAAGGAATACTTATTTTCGTTGTTTCCACTATTGGTTGGCAGCTGCAATTGTCCATTCATTCTGCTCTCTTTACTTGAGGCCATAAACGGCGTCATATCCAGCTCCAGAGGAAAGGAAATGTATGTAGTGATCTTGCGCCTCTGTTTCGCTGAATGTTCAAACCGTTTGAAATGAAAACAGGCAACGACAGGTAATTTATTCATTGTGAGCTGTTTGGTAGATTCCTGGTAGCTTTGGCAACTACCACATTTGATTTTGGCACTGCTTCCTAAGTGCTCTGGCCTCGTAAACCTCCGCAAGCAGTCCGTGAGGGTGGTGATTCCTGGTATGTGGCTTTCCCCGTTCACACTGCTCTCCCTCCCTGGGCTCATGGGCCAGAAGGAGGTGCAAGAGCCAGGCAAGTCCAAACTAATGTCCCAGCATGGGTCTATCGTGGTGGAGACGCCATGGCAGGCTTGACAGGTGACATCAGACTGCAGGCCACCTGTGAAGATTTGGTCTATGATGCAGTTACAGTGGTTGGGATTGTTGGCCGCCTTCCCGACATCATCACCTTTGCAGTGCCTGTGCAGGACATCTAATGCTGCAATGAGGAACTCGTGGGCATCCTGTTGCCTGTACCCTGCTAAATGGCGGGCATGTATCCACACCAGGTGCAGTAACTTATAGGGCACATGAGGAGACGGGTTTCCAGAATACAACTCCCGAAACAGCGACGACATCTCACAGACCAGACACAACTCGGGACTCGGCATCTCACATCGGTGCCTGTCAGAGAGAAAGAAATCTCTCAGTATCGGCGTGTGGGTGAGGGCCTGGACAATGCAGTTCATAAAGCACGTGTTGCCAAGATTGATGAGTCCTCTTAAACCGATCGTAAAGCTGGAGGTGATTCTTCTTCTCCTCGGGTTGTGCCCCAGCAGTTCTAATTCTGGTTTGGTTGTTTCCCAGGTTGGGAATTTCTCACCAAGGCCTGGCACTGAACACTGCTGGTGAGAAACCTCTGTTGAGGTGGAGGCTTGTAATTTCAAAGCTTCTCCTTGCTCTTCTTTGGCAATTTGCTCAATGTCTTTGTCATATACATAGTCCTTACACATAAAGCAGTATATACCTCCGTAATACAGGTCTACTGCTAAGTTGTGTTGTTTCGTCTCTGCGTGCTCGTGAATGTGTTTCTCCGTGAAGCAGCCAAAGAAGACACAGGAAAGGCAAGAGTGGAGTCTGTTCAGATGGGTGCCACACACATGGCAGATGCACGACTTTGCCTTGCTTTTCCTGGTCTCTGGGGTTCCACACCACACGAAGCACTGGTAGATAACCCGCAGTTCCTGCCTCCAGTTCTCTCCCACCTTAAAGCTGTTCACGTGAGAACAGCCTGGTGGCCCCACGGCAAAATCCACATCCAGGCATCCGCCCCCAGGGCCGCGCCGGGGCCGGGGCCGGGGCGGGGGCCGGGGCCTAGGCTGCGGCGGGGTACGGAGCCGGGTCTGGGGCCGGGGCCGGGGTCGGCGGCGCGGCGCACGACTGCGACGCGGAGAGGGATCGGGGGGCCGCGGTGGATCGGAGGGAAGGGTGGGGGGAGGAACCTCGTCGCTGTTGCCGCCACCGCCGCTCCGCGCTGGGTTCTCATCTTCCAGCTCCTGCTTCGGCTCCTGCTCCGCCTCCCGGACCGGCTCGGGTTCGGGCTCCAGCTTGAGCTCAGCCCGGCGGCCCGGACCCTCCGCCGTCTCCACCTTCCCGGCGGCGTCCACCTTCCCCGCCGTCTCCACCTTCTCGGTGGCGTCCACCTTCCCCGCCGCCTCCACCTTCCCCGCCGCCTCCGCCTTCCCCTCCACCTTCGCCTCCGCCTCCACCTTCCTCTCCGCCTTCTCCGCCGTCTCCGCCGTCTCCGCCTCCTCTACCTCCTCCGCCTCCACTGGCGGCGGCTCCTCCCCCTGCTCGCAGGGCTCGGGCGGCCACTGGGCGTGGCGGCGCGGGGGCCACGCAGACCTACGGTGTCCCCCGCCCGGCCTGAGGGAGCGCGGTGGCTGTGGCAGCTGGACCCAAAAGGGACTTTCACTGAAGGAGGCGGCGGCGGAAGCTGGCGACGCCCCCGGGAATCCTCCCGCCGAAGCCCCCTAGTGGAGGCTGCTTCTGCAGCCAGGCCCCGTTTCCTTTAATTCAGTATTTTCCAAACTTGCTTGTTCACGACAATCACGTGGGGAGCGTGTTAAAATTACAGATTCCTTGGCTCCACCCGCAGGCCTACTGAATCAGAATCTCGAAGGGAGGTACTCCGGAACCTGTATCTCTAACTAGGGCCCCAGAGGCTGCTTATGATCAGGCAAGTTTGGGAAACACAGCTCTAATTCATTGAGGCTGGCGGGAAGGGGGGCGGGGACCGCGCAGTCTCTTTAAGGCGCTTCCAGCTCTCGGCTCCAATCGCTGCTCTGACCCCCTTCATCGTCTCCTCCCCTCTCCTCGTCCTTCCCCTCGTCTATGCAGGCTTCCCTCGGCCACTGCGGGGCTGGGGGCCGAGCGGGTGCCAAGTCCAGAAATGTTTCTGAGGCTGTGAAATGTCCCCTCTGAGGGGGGTCCTAGGGAGCGCAGGCAGAAGCCGTGACAGGCCATCATTTCGGCGGCCGAGCCTGCCTCTAGCCTCGTCCCTGTCTCCCCTCCCACGCCAGGTCCTGCGCTTCCCGAAAAGGATGAAGCTCCAGCTGCAGTTCTGGGGAGGCCTGGACCCCAGCTCCGGGGGGGCCGGGCTACCAAGGCCGCTGGGCCTGGAGAGGCGGGTCCCTGGCCCATCTTATCAGCGCTCTGCAGGGTCTGGGCCTGCTGCTCGCGTCCTCCTGGGCTCCCAAGGCCACGGGTGGGTTGATGGCTTGACAGCCGGCCTCCTGGCCCAGCAGACGCTGAACAGCCCGAGGGCACAATCCACCTCTTCTCTCCAAGGCCAGCTGGAGGGACAAGGCACGACAAGGCCATCCCTACAGCTGGCACTTCCCCTACAGCTGAGAGGGGGCCTAAACTACAGGACACACTCCCAAGACCCTTAAGCCCTGGCAGCATCCCGGGGGGGGGGCAGCAGGTGGAAGTGGAAAGAAGCCTGTGGAGCTGCCAGCAGGGAGAGGGAGTCGGACATGAGGCTGAGAGGCCTCTGGGAACCCTTGTGCCAAGGGGCTGCTGGCACTGGGCAGCAGCACCCCAGAGCCCACGAGGAGTGTGCCCAGAGCAAGTGGCTCAGACCTGGGTCATGGCTCGAGGGTGTCGGGCTGTAGCTGCTGGTCCCAGAGAGTGCAGCCCAGGGCAGGCATCAGGACAGGAGTAGGAGGAGAAAGAGTGTTCTAGGAAGAGTCTCGTCCCCTAATCCTGGTGGTGGCTGGCTGTAGCCTAGTGCACGCTGTCTGGCTTGTGCGGCTGTGCTGCCTGAGTATACATACCCTAGCAACATTCTCCTTGCTCAGCACTGGACATCAGCTCTCCACCTGGCCCCTTCCTCTAGGGAGGGGATGGGGAGGCCTCCTAGGGTTGGCAGCAGGAGTTGGTCCTCAGGAATCAGGAGCCCTTGAAAGGAGGATGCGTGGTTCCCACAAAACTGAGGGTTGCCCTGGGCCCTACCCTTCCTGAGTCAGCTCTTGCTTCAATTCCTTGAAGCACCCCAGCATCCTTTCAATAAATGCCTGCCCTTTGTGGCCTGCAACCAGAGGAACTGCAACTAGCACACTCACTGAAGGAATCCTGCTGCTGCTGCTGCTGCTGCTGCTGCTGCTGCTGCTGCTGCTGCTGCTAAAAACAACCGAGGTCATGGATGAGGGGGTGGAGGATACTCTCATCCCACCTCCAGACTGACAACAAAAAGACCTAAAGATCTCTGTGTACCTGGGACTGTCTACCATTGAAGATTAGCCATGGTAACTTGTTGACTTAGTGATCAACTTCCTGCAGAAGCCCATAGGTCCACCTGGACTCTGCCCAGGCCAGCGTGTTCTGAAAATGGAGGGCTCTGTCACCATTCACTCAACAAATGTTTATTCTGCACTGACCGAGGGCCAGATGTACTAAGAGCTGTGGACACAGCACTCCAACTTACCCCAGGGCTACTGAAATCAGGGATGGCTTCCCCAAAAGGCACACTAAGGAAAGTCTATGTCACTAGCAGAGAAGAGGCACCAAAAACAAAAAATCAAAAAAGAAAAAATACCAGAAACAGTTTGACATTTGATTTTTTTTAAGTAGTCCTCGTGGGAAAAATCAGAACTTTGTTGTACTTCCTTACATTCATTTCCTGATTACATGATGCTTTTGTTTTGAATCACGTGTGGAGGGTGTCACCAAAATCTTTAGATGCTTTGTCCTTATGTGGATCTGGACCCAGATCCTAGCAAATGTTACCATTTCTGCCTCACAAAGATCTGACAGAATGCAGGCAGTTGGGGCTATCCTTAGGAGAGACAGCTCTCCTTCGCAGTAGATGCACCTGGGTGATAAATCCAACTCTGACCACAAGGTGGCAAAAGAGTAAATGACAATTCCTCATATGTGTTTTGTATGTTTATATAAAACTATTGGTTTATATAAAATGCTCTCAAAATATTAAGAAAAACGTGTGCTCCTTCACACATTTTTGGGTTGATGTCTGATATTTTGCATCATAAATGTCAATTGGCTACAAATAATGTAATTTGTGACAAATGTTAATATTCAAAAATAAAACTGTTATGTCACTATTTCACATGAATCCGGTGAAACCTAAATACCTTAGTGACTTGAGAGCCACCATCATCTGTTTTAAAAATGTATAACTGAGCTCTTCTTTGATACTTGGAAGTTGTACATTTTCCCTTTTCTCAGCTCTTAATTCCATTCTGTTTTTCCAACAGAATTTTGTCTCAATAATTGTCTATTTTTTCACTTGAAATGTTTTTGATTATCCTATCGTATTTCTCTGCAGCAAAAATGTGTATGTATTTTTCAATTTAAATGCTCTTTAAATGTTCCTCTGATTATAAGGCTCTAAGTGTTGTTTAAAATTTTGCTCTTGTTTGAATTATCATGACAATTAGTATTAGAATAAAATGGATCAAAACATTGTGAATATATTACAAATTTTGATAGGTAATTATTAAACGTAAAACAAAAGTTCATTGTAGATAGGGCTTTTTAAAAAAAATTAATGGGTGTATCCATGGATAAACATTGCTTTTTGCTAGAATGAGATAGGCTTCAGCATCAATTCTCTTCCTATTTTTTGTTTGGTTAAATGTTAGCACACAGAAACCTCATTTATATGAATAAGTGAATAGGAATGGACATTTTGTTTTAGCAATGCATGCAAGTCTTTGAATTCCTTTGGAGATATATGGGGGGAAATTACACAATGATTTATCCTCAAAATTATTTCTCATGATTTATCAGCTGATAACTTCATAGGTTTTTTCTTCAATTCTACTGGAAGCAAAGAATTGGAAACCATCTGAGTTGCAAAAGGATTTTATCCCCATTCATTTGTTAGAGCAAGTTGTTTGTTTACCATCGTCAGCATTGTTTGGAATTGTCTCTCCTGTGCCCCAAGGATTTTACATCACAGGGCAGTGCACCCAGGTTAAGATTCAGGATAGGTAAAAGATATGCTTTTTCTTTTGTAAAGTGCAAAAAGGACCATTGTGAAAGGGGAGATAGAAAAAGAGAACCAGTTTGATTCCTACACTGCAAGTGTGTTCTCTGGCAGGTCAATTTTAAAAGACTACACAGGAAATTTGAGGATATAGAAATTGATCCCCTTAAAACTCCTGTACTCCAGGGTGATGCACATTCCACTTTAAAAGTTGCTAGTTTATATTTATTATTATAAAAGTAATATATACAATATTCGTGTTTTTTTAATAACAAGGTATACAAGGCATAACATGAAAAGTTAAAGCTCTTCCCTCCCCCGCCAATCACACCCATTTTTATTCCCCTGAGATAACTACTTGTTAGCACTTTCACATTTAGCCTTTAAGAAATTGTCTATGCAAATACAAGCATGTTTTATACATGCAGTTGTCCCTTGGTAATCCATGGGAGATTGGTTCCAGGACCCCTGTGGATACCAAAATCCATAGAGATTCAGGTCCCTGATATAAAATGTTGTGTAGTATTTGCATATAACCTATACACAGCCCCTCATATACTTTGAATCATCTCTAGGTTACTTTGAATCATCTCTAGGTTACTTTTTGTATCATACCTGATACAATGCAGATGCTATGTAAATAGTTGCCGTACTCTATTGTTTAGGGCAGCGATCCCTAACCTGTTTGGCACCACCAGGGACCCGTTTTGTGGAAGACTTTTTTTTTTTTAACGGCGGTTGGGAAGGGATGGGGGGCTCCAGGGGCGGGGAGATGGTTTCCGGATGAAACTGTGCCACCTCAGATCACCAGGCATTAGATTCTCATAAGGCGCGTGCAACTTAGATCCCTCGCATGCACAGTTCACAATAGCGTTCGTGCTCCTATGAGAATCTAATGCCGCTGCTGATCTGACAAGAGGCGGAGCTCAGGCCATAATGCTGGACCGCCCGCTGCTCACCTCCTGCTGTGCGGCCCGGTTCCTAACAGGTGGCCCCCGGGTTGGAGACCCCTGGTTTAGGGAATAGTGACAAGAAAAAAAGTCTGTACCTGTTTGGTACAGATGCAACCATCCTTTTTTTTTCCTGAATATTTTCCATCTGTGTTTGGTTGAATCCCATGACTCGGAACCCACGGATATGGAGGTCCAGCTGTATTTTTTTAATGAAATATAAATTAGACTGTAATATATAGAAGTTCTCTCCAAATTGATCTACACACCCAATGCAATGCCAGTAAAAACTTCCAATGAGTTTTTTGGGGTAGACTTTAAAAAGTGATCCTTAAATTACCATAAAAGACTAAAAGGCATTTTCCCCCTTCCTGATTTCTCTTTCTCCTTTCTGGAAATGAGGATTTAAAGGCTATAGCTGATAGCCATTTTGCAACCAATCATGATGGAAAGACCAAAAAGCTGATCACCTCTGGACCTATCCTTACATGAGAAAAAAATATATCATATTTTGTCAACTCTAAGAGGTACATCTTAAATGAAAATCATTTAAAGATTTTCAACATCCCTGAAATCTTTAAATGACAATTTATGATTATATTTGGCAGCATTTTTTTTTCTTTCTTGGTGGCACATAATATACTGGAGTGTCTCACAGGCAATAGTGTCTTAAGATCAGTGTAATGCTCAAAATGTCATCCTATTTAAGTCTTTGTTATTTGGATCCTGGTTATATGTAGCTGAATACAATATTCCTAGGTGATAGCAGGCTTCTTATTTTCACTCCTGATGGAATTTCAAGTTCTTTTCCTTGCCTTTAAGGCCCTACTGATTCTGGCCTTAGACTCTTAGACCTCACTTTCTATCAACTTAGCATTGCCTCAAACAAACTCGATTTATTGCTGTTCCTTGAATAAGCTAAGCTGGCTTCTGCTTCCAGGCCTATGCCCTTATTGTTTCTTCTTCTTCTTCTTTTTTTTTTTTTTGGAAAGCTCTTCCCTTAAACACCATCACCACATGATATGTTAAATCACCACCACATGATATATTATATATTACGCACACACACACATAATCAATATAAACTCCATGAGAGTAAAATGTTTACTATTGTATTCCCAATGCCTCCTTGGGACTTAATACATATTTAAATATTTGTAAAATGAACAAATGTATGTTTTTCATTGTGCATGAAATCAACCATATTTTCTTATGTTTATTGATCATTTTGTATTACCTTTTTTGCAAACTGCCTATTGACATCCTTTGCCTATTTTTCTTGTGGCTTCTTATTAATCATTATCATAAGTAACACTTGTATGGTACTTGAAGTATGCCAAAAGCTGCTCTATTAAATTATTTAAACCTCACCACAATTTTGAGAAGTAGGTGCTGTTATCATCCCCATTTTACATGTGAAGGAACTGAGGCACAGAGAGATTGAGAGACACCCAAGAGGTTGGGCTGTTAGCTACTAGCCCATTGTGTGTCAGAGTCTAGTGTACATATGTGTTTTTCCCATTTATCATTGGCTGTTGTATTTTACTTTATTTTTTACCATATGATGTTTAAGATTATTATGTAAACAAGTTTCTGAAACTTTTGTTTGTGGATCCTGAATTTTGGTGTTGTATTTGTGAAAGTTTTTTTTTCCTGATTATAAAAGTATAGAGCAAGGGAAAAGGGCCCGAGACAAAAAAAAAGGGTGGGGGCTTGATGATTTCAACAAACGAAAATAAGGCCAGAAGGGCTTGAGCTTAGTGACCAAGAAGGAGGAGAGTGGCATAAGTGGAGGATGAAGATAGAGGTGCAGGCAGGGGCCAGATTACCTGGAGCTTTGTAGACAATTATATAGAATTTGAATATTGTCTCAATTGCAATGAGAATCATTTGAAAGATTTTAAGCAAGGAAATGACATGAAATGATTTATGGTTTACATACAATAATTGTAATCAAATCATAATAATAGTAACTAACATTTATTAATTGCTTATGATATGCCAGGCAGTGTTTTATAAGTGTCTTATCACACCCTGATGGGGTAGGTACTAATATTATTCTCACTATACCGATGAGGAAACTGAGGCACAAAAACCTTAAGTACCTTCAATTTGCCTATGCTTACTTTTTGCTTCTATGCCTCTTCCTATTCAGAATATACCTAATTTCAACAATGAGATGTCTGATGCCTACTTTTTCCATGCCACTAATGTCTCACTAGTGGCCTGCAAGTCTTTACGCAGGTAAAGAAAAGGGAAAGAGCAAATCCATTTAGCACCAGGGCCCCTAGGTCTAAGAGTTGATCAGGTAGGCTCCTCCCATCCATTTGGACCATGCCCAACTGCTTAGGAATAGCCATGCTGCTGGCCCATTCATGATTACCAAGGGAGTCAGCTCAGCAACCCCTGCTACCAATGCAGCAGGACTAGGCCTTGCATCCTGTACTCCTGTAGCCATACCAGCAATCAGGGAACTGAGGAATGGGGTCATCAGGATCTACCACAGGCTTCCAGGAGATTCCAGCCCTACAGAGGGAAGAAGCAAGGCTAGTGGTGTGGAAGGGGCAGGGAATGGAGGAGCCCAAGCCTTCCTTCAAGCACACATCTAGCCCTAGGTAGCCTGCACCCATGTGATTCCAATGGCCCAAGCCCTTCTCTGGCTGAAAGAAAGGAAAGGCTCAAAGAGACAGCAAAGTCAAGGTTATAAGAGATGACAGCAATGATGTAGATTATACTGCATCATACCATGACCAGCTATTTCCCCAGTTTTCACCACATAGTGCCCCCAGCTAGTCTGTTTCTTAGCATCCCTCAGTCTTCAGTACCTCTGACTGTACCCCTTCAGAATGATGCCCCATTTGACTTATACTTTTGATTCTCTACCTATCTGCATTACATGGGCTCTGTATCAGCCTCCTGCATGCTGGCACAACACCTGGCAAACTGCCTATCTATCTTGCCCCTGCCTTTTAGGAAAACCCTGGAATCCCCAAATCTGTGTCCAGTGCTGGAGTTAGCCCTGTGGGATATAGCTGGCCCTGGGCCTGAGCTTAGACAGAAGCACCACGAATAACACATTCTGCAATTTTACTCACCGAAGTTTGGAATCTGACTTCTTGTGCTTGTCCTGAATGCCTCTTTCAAGCTTGAAGAGTAGGGAAGGGTATATTGCACCCAAATTGGCAGATAAAAATCTTAATCACACTTTTAATTCTTTTTCAAAATATTAATCCTTTTAAAACCACAAAAAGCAATACAAATGAAATTATATAACCTCAATAGAAGGAAATTCAGCAATGTCTCCACAATTACATGTGTATTCACTATTTGACTCAGTAATCCCACTTCTAGGAATCTGACCCAAAGATACAAAATGACATATGCACAAGGTCATTCATTGCAGCACTATGTGTAATAACAAAAGACTGGAGGAAAATAAATGTCCACCACTAAGGGAGTAGTTGAATAAATTGTAGTGGAGCCATGAAATGAAGTATTATGGAATGAGACAGATTTCTATATAGTGAGATTAGGATTAACAGCTGGAATATATTGTTAAGTGGACAAACCAAGTACAGATCATTGTATATAGTATGCTACCTTTTGGGTAAGAAAGTTGGGGAAATACAAATATTTACAGAAACATTTACTTACATCTTAGAAATAAATGGTACAATGGAATGTAAATTAACTTAAATGGTTACTTATGGGGGAAGGAGGAAATAGGGTGGAGGGAATAGGCAAGAAAATGAGATGTTTCTAAAGTCCCTTGTTTTACAGCTTTGACTTTAGAATCCTGTCAATTAAAAAGAAAAAAAAATCTCTAAAAGCAAACTGAATCAAATGACCCTAACTGTGTAGCAAATTGATGGTATAACCACACAAAGAAATGTTTATTTCAAGTAACTTAGAAACAATGTTCTGACTATACATCTCCCATGGGATATACCCCAAAGAAAAAAGGAACTGTGTTCAGTAGTCTTTTTCTAGTAGTAGTATTGGTATTATTATTTTGAAACTGTTAAATGTATGTCGTAGGATAAAACAAATAAGTAATTATGATAATGTTGTCAGGAATCAAGATTTTTAACATAAAGTAAGGAAAATCATGCAGTTATAAAATTCAAAAAGAAAAAACTCTGTAGTCTTACTTTTAGAATACAAATATCCACGTGAACTTATAATTTTTCTTTTTCTAAAAAGTACATATTTTCTAGTTCTGTCCACTGAAAAGACATAGCAGAATGGTCTCTACATATCATTTCCTACCAAAAGGAGCCAATCCTCCTTGGAGAAATGATGTTTCCAGGTCTGTAACAGGAAAAATACAAAATGAATCTGGAACATCTTGGTTTGCTAGAAAGCAAATGAGATATCAAAGACTAATGGAGTTATGCCAAAAGAACACAGGAACCATTATGAAAGGGTTCTCACTTGCCTATATTGGGACAATTAAAGATGCTGCAGTTCATGAAGCATCAAATGTATAAAATACATGAGTTCATAATGACATTTAAAAACATTGGTCACCCCTGAGTGATACTAGGGCAACAAATCATTATTGCAAAAATAAAATAAAGAGAAAAATCAAGAATTTATGTCACCTTTCCAGTATGAACTGCATTTCAGGGTAACCAAATACTTAAAGACGTTCTTTTATATGCAACAATTTCAAACAGAAAATGCAGGAGAAATTGTAGAATTAGTATATCCCCCTTTGCAATCCCTAATGAAATAATAGATCCAGGCCAAGGTTGCTTAACCCTGGCACTATTGACATTAGTGGCTAGATAATTATCTGGGGGCTGTCCTATGCACTGAAGGATTTTTAGCAGCATCTCTGGCACCTATCCACTAAATGCTAATAGCACTCCCCCATCCGCCACCCCCCAACCAGTCATGACGATAAAAAAATGTCTCCAGACTTTGTCAAATGTCCTCTGGGGGACAAAATTTCCTCTAGTTGAGAACCACTTATCTAGGGCAATGATCATGAACAGATAAAAAAGATTAGGTAAAATAGTTGTTGGAACTTTACAAAGGAGGGATCAGGTTGATACCAACTGAACCCACCAATCAATTTGAGCATCACTGAGTGGAAGAGCTACATATTATGTGCCTCCTGATGTGATACAATAGGAAGCATGCAGCATCACCTGTGATGTATTGATAATGCCAAAAATAAAAATTGAACCGAAATCTAATCAAATGTCTAGCTCTCTAACTCCCAGTTTATGGTGAATATAGGAGATAGAAGAACAAGTTTGATGTCACCACTGGGAAACAGCCAAATCCAGAACGTGGGATATTTTATAGGAAAAATGACCTGATTAACAACCAAATTAAATGCTACATTCAGTTTGGATCCTATTTTTTTTAAATCAGCTTTAAAAGTACTTCTTGACACAATCATGGAGATTTGAATATGAATTGGTATTTAATTATATTTAGGAATTATTAATTAAAAATTGTGGTAATGGTATTGTAGTTATGTAAAAGAATTTTCTGTTAGAGATGCATACTCACATTAAGTGAACTCATATAATATCTAGGATTTGCATTTAAAAGACTGCCACAAATCTTAGGGTGGGGAGGATAAATGAAAGAAGAGTCGCAAAATGTTTAAAATTGTTGAAGCTGAGTAAACGGGGTTCATTTTACTTATCTCTCTACTTTTTGTGTATATTTAAATCTTTCCATGATAAAATGATTTTTCCAAACAAAGCAATAGAATTTCTGTTTCCAGAAAGATGTGGTAGGTGTACTTTTCCCTTTTCTACCTGCTAAGTAAAGTTATAGACCCTGGACATTGTATAAAACATAAACATAAGAAGACTCTGAAAAGTAGATAGTATAAGGCAGATAGCTATAGACCTCAGAATGACACAGGAATGACACAGCAGTGAGTCCCCTGAGGATGTTTTTCCCTTGTATATGCTGGACTGGGTGCTGGAGAAGCTGATAACCTGGAAACACCAATGAGCATAGACAAAAAAGGAAAGAAAGAAAGAAAGAAAGAGAGAGAGAAAGAAAGAAAGAGAGAGAGAAAGAAAGAAGCTTTAAGGCTTAAAAAAAGCCTACTCTCTCTAGGCAAAGGAACAGGAAAGGGGCAACCTTTCATGACAGAAGAGTTTTAGGTAATAATCACCACTCTACTCCAAACCAACACCACAGAAAAAATTGCGGTACCACCCATGCTAACAGAGGCCAAATGGGAAACTTGGACTTCCACCCTTGGCAGGCTGTAACAAAGTGCCCAAATCCCCCATCAGGGAGGCGTCAGAGAAGGGCAAGTTGGGAGCCAAAACTTATTAGTTCTGGGCAATAACAAGCCCCCTCTGACACAGTGCCAGTGGAGACTACATAGGAAGCCTGGACTTCCACAGCCACCTGGAAATAAGGAGGGGGTCCCTCCTCTTTTACCCACTGGACTGGCATCAGAGGAGGTCTAGTGTAAAATCAGCACTTTCACAACCAGCCAGCAGTTACAAGCACACCCCCCACCATTACCACCATGGTGTTAGTGGAGAGCATAAGGAACCATAACAAGGCATCCCTGCCCCTCTTGGCCTGTGTGCTATCAGCAGAAGCATTGTGGGGAACATGAACTCCCACATTGCCAAGGAGTAATGGGGAGACCCTCCTCCCAGTATCAAAGGAGGCTGAATGGAGAATCTGGACTTCTACTCCACCTGACAATAATGAAGTGGCGCTCCCCTTTTCCTGTCAGACCAGTGTCAGAAGGAGGCTGATAAAACAGAAGATCCAGAGTCTCATAACTTAACACTCCAAATATCCAGCTTTCGGTAAAAAAATCACTTATATCAAAAGCCAGGAAAATCTCAAATAAGAAAAAAGACAATCAAGAGACACCAACCCCAAGATGACACAGATGTTCATAAAGATGCTTCGACAATAAATTACAAACATAAGCAAGACAAATGAAAAAGTATAAAGTCCCAGCAAATAAATAGAAGACATAAAAAGAACTAAATGGATTTTTTTGGCAGGGGGGTTGTTTGTTTGTTTGAGATGGAGCCTCATTTTCTCTCCCAGGCTGGAGTGCAGTGGTGCAATCTCAGCTCATTGCAATCTCCACCTCCCAGGTCCAAGCTATACTCCTGCCTCGGCCTCCCGAGTAGCTGGGATTACATGCTCCTGCCACCAGACCCAGCTAATTTTTTTTTTTTTTTGTATTTTTAGTAGAGATGGCCAGGCTGGTCTCGAACTCCTGATCTCAAGTGATCCGCCCACTTCGGCCTCCCAAAGTGCTGGGATTATAGGAGTGAGCCACTGCACCCGACCAGATATTTTAAAACTGAAAAACATGATAACAAATTGTAAAACATAGTAGATGGATTCAATAGCAGAATAAAATGGACAGAGGAAAGAATCAGTGAACTTGAAGATAGAAAAATAGAAATTACCCAGTGTGAATTACAGAGAGAAAACAGTCAAGAAAAAAAAATAAACAGACCTGGGGAACGTGTGGGACTATAATAAAAGATCAAACATTTGTGTCATGGAAGTTAAAGAGAGGAGAAAAAAAGATGAGGCTGAAAAAGTATTCAAAGAAACAATGGCTGAAAATTTCCCAAGACATAAACTTACAGATTCAAGAAGTTGAATAAGCCTCAAATAGGATAAACACAAAGAAATCCATACCAGGACACATCATAGTCTAACTTTTGAAAACAAAATCTTGAAGGCAGTAAGAGAGAAACACCACCTTGTCTATAGGGGAAAAACAATTTCGATCACAGAGAATTTCTCACCAAAAAACCATGGAGGCAAGAAGTAAGTGGCACAACATTTTTCATCTGCTGAAGGAAAGAACTGTCAATCCAGAATTCCATATCTAGCAAAAATATCCTTCAGGAATGAAGGGGAAATCAAGATGTTCTCAGTTGAAGAAAACTGAGAGAATTTGCCACCAGCAAACCTGACTTAAAAGAATGGCTGGGCCAGGTGCAGTGGCTCACGCCTGTAATCCCAGCACTCTGAGAGGCTGAGGTGGGTGGATCACCTGAGATCAGCAGTTCAACACCAGCCTGGCCAACATGATGAAACCCCAACTCTACTAAAAATACAAAAATTACCCAGACATGGTGGTGCGTGCCTGTAACCTCAGCTACTTGAGAGGCTGAGGCAGGCTTGAGCCTGGGAGGCGGAGGTTGCAGTGAGCTGAGATCATGCCACTGCACTCCAGTCTGGGCAACAGAGTGAGACCCTCTCTCCAAACAAAAAACAAAACAAAAAATATAGGTAAATATAATAAATTTGTCCTTTTCCTCTTGAGTTTTCTAAATTATGTTTGATAGTTAAAACAAAAATTATAACACTATCTGATATGGTTCTCAATGTATGCAGAGGAACTATTTAAGACAATTAAATTATAAAGGAAGTAGAGTAAAGAGAGGTAAGGTTTTACACTTCAACCAAAGTGGTAAAATGTCAACACCAGTAGAATGTGAAGAGATCTGTATATATATTGTCATAGCTAGAGCAACCAATAATAAAAATGATACAAAGAGATACACTTTAAAAACACTATAGGTAAATAGAAATTCAATTCTAAAAAAGAAATGTTCAAGTAACTCACAGGAAGGCAGGAAAAAGAATAGAGAAACAAAAAACAAAGACATCAAACACAAATAAATAAATAAAATGTCAGACTTAAGCCCTAACATATTAATATCAAAAACTGGAAACAAAATTAGCCAGGTGTGGTGGCACGGGCCTGTAGTCTCAGCTACTAGGGAGGCTGAAGTGGGAGGATTGCTTGAGCCCAGGAGTTCAAGGCTGCAGTGAGCTATGATCACATCACTGCACCTGCACACCTGCACTCCAGCCTGGGTGACAAACCCTGTCTCAAAAAAAAAAAAAAAAAAAAAACCTGGAAACAACCCCAAATGTTCTTTAATAGATGAATGGTTAAACATATTGTGATACATCCATACTATGGAATACTATTCACCAATAAAAGGACAAACTATACACACAACTTGGATAGATCTCAAGGGCATTATGTTGAGTGGGGACAAAATCCATTTGCAAAAGATCACAAACTGTATGATTCAATTTACATGACATTCTTGAAGTGACAAAATTACAGAGATGGGAAACAGATTAGTGGTCACCAGGGATTAGGAATGGTAGGTGGGAGGGGAGTGAGTATGACTACAAAGGGGCAGCAGGAGGAAGACCTTTGTGGTGATGGAACAGTTCTGTATCTTGCTTGTGGGATCTACATGATGAGATGATGTAGAGCTATACACACAACATTGTTCCAATGCCCATTTTCTGTTACACAAGATGTGACCATTGGGGGAAACTGAGTGGAGGTTACACAAAACAAAACAACTGTAATCTCTTGAAAAAGGAATGTCAAATAAAAATAGGAGGAAATTGAATTCTCAGCAGTAATTGTCTACCATATCATTTTCAACTAGAATGTCAAGGGTTTTTGTTCCCCCTGAATGCAGAGGTTACCAAGTATCTCCAGAGGTTCCAATAAGACTGATCCCAGAGGATCTTGTGAGAGTTCTATGTGACACTATGTCCTTTGCTGTTCCCCTGGGCAATATCGATGGAAGCCCAGGTCTTCATCCAGGACCACAGCTGTTGGAGTGTCTTAGTCCATTTGTGCTGCTGTAACCAAATACCTGAGACTGGGTGACTTATAAATAATAGAAATTTATTTCTTACAGTTCTGGAGTCCGGGAAGTCCAAGATCAAACCAATAGGTTTGATGTATGGTAAGGGTCCTCTTGCTGCATCTTGGCATGGTGGAAGGCAGAATGGCAAATAGGACCTAGGCTAGTTCTCTCCAGACCTTCTATAAAGCATTAATCCATTCATGAGGGCTCTCTCTGCCTTTGTCACTTCCCCAAAGACCCCATTTCTTAATACCACCACAATGAGGGCTAAGTTTCAACACGAATTTTGGAGGGGATACATTCATAACATGGCAGGAAGTAGCCCCAGGTGCCCTATGGGCTCTCACTAGATGTATCTCCAAAATGAGGAGACACAGGGTCTGTTCTGATCTCCTTTAGACCACAGGCCTCCAGCTAGATCATAGTTAAATCCCCTTCCACCCCAGCCTAACTAGTGGCTGGTGAATACAGATCTTTTCATGTGAACACACTCCTTTATTCACACAAGAGTGATTTGTATAAATTAAATATAACTCCCACGTTCGGCTATCCTGGTCGGCCCTGTGCCATTTCCTGACCCTAAACTTGAAACTAGATTCAAGAATTTCTTACATTCTATGTAAAAATAATAAATAAATAAATAAAACCCAACCACTAATACTAGCAGGGCTTTCAATGTCTCCCAATTTTTTGATGCAGATAAATTGAGCTCTGTTTTATCTTCTGTCTTCAGATTGGACACTTACCCCATACTTAATACTACTTCAAGTGTGGGAAAGGCCACCATTCTGAGGCTTTTATTTTATTTGCACTCAGAAGAAAAGGTCCTCCAGCATAAGGACTTAATCTTTTTAGAGGGCAATGAAGAATTATAAGTCACAATTTTCTGCTTCTACTACTTATATAAAATAACAGTGAGCATAATTTTCACCTTTGCTTTTAAGGGAGATGTGCTCATAGGCATTTCATCCCAGAATTCATTGAAATGGACATGATCAAATACTTATTTGGAATAAATATAAACTATGTATCAATACAGTGTAAAAATCTAAGTGATTTCACTGAGTGTTTAATGTTACCTGAATTCTTGAAAATGTGCATCACCAATATTAGAACCAATTACACCAAAAGGTAATTCATCCGATTCAAATTTAACAATACCCTCATATTTCTCTGATAACACAAAAACTGATATTTGTAAGGTCCTATTAATAGTAGTAGTGGTAGTACTAGTACTGGGAGTAGTAGTTTTAGTAATTGTCGCACATTTAAAGTGACTTAGATTAATTGAAAAAGTGGATTATAAGTGATTAGAGACTCATATTAAATAATGTTATACCCATTGCAATAATGTCTATGTGAACAATAAATATGACTAGGAGAGTACTTTTGAGCCAGTTATATAAAAATACAAAAGCGGGGGATGGGGCCTAGGCCTCACTAACTTTTAAATTTTTTTTTAGAAATAGTATCCTGTTCTGTCGCCCAGGCTGGAGTGCAGTGGCATGATCATGGCTCACTGCAGCTATGGTCCTGGGCTCAAGGATCCTCTCGCCTCACCCTCCCAAGTAGCTAGGGCTACAAGCATGCCCTACCAGGCCCAGCTGGCCCTCACTAGCTCTGTCCTCCTTTTTGGATTCTGCCAAATATCATGGGATACTTCGGGTGTTGAGCTAGGAGGTGAAAAGACCTGGCTTACCTGGGGCTCACACACACTGATGTAATGTTCACTGGCCCCCGTTTTTGCAGGCAACAACAGACTCCATCATTATTGAAGAGTTTGGCACCTGGCTCACTGTCTTCCAATCCTCTTCTATTTTTGTCATCAATCCTGGTGACTTCACACTCACGTGGATGACCAAAATGGAGGGAAAGTTTCTTACCAGTGGCCAGGAATGAGGAGATATGCTTGAGAGAGGGATTGGGACAATTTCTATCATTTCTTTTTTCCATACACACAACACTTGAGCTTCCTTTATTTTTCAAGTGCCTGGTTTAAAGACCTAGTTATTCACTGTAACGGTGGCCCAGGGAAAAATAAACAGGCAGTAAATTATTGAACACAATTGTTATACGAGAGGTCACATATACAACATACAGCAAAACAGGTGAAGAAAGACGGCATAGGTCAGCCTGGGTTATCAGAAAAGCCCCATAGATGAAGTAGCATTTGACATGGGACCAGAAGAAAGTGTAAGAGTTTGTGAAGCAGACAAGTAAGGAGTTTGGGAGAGGGAAAAGCAAGTGAAAATCCCTGGTCATGAGAGACCTTGGTGGGTATATTTTAAGAAATTGCAGATAGGTCAGTATTGCCAAGGGAAGGAAATGACTGACTAGGAATCTAAAGCCATAAACTGGATCCAGGTCATAAAGGGCCTTGCATACCATGACAAAGAGTTTAGCAGGCATAATTGACAATAGGAAAATCTAGACGTGCCATGCCCTGGAGACAGATCATTTGCTTGTAAGCATGGAGGAGGTAGAGACTGTCCAGTTCATCCTGATGAGGGCTAGTGATGGCAAGACCCCGAGCAGTGGTTATGGTCATTTATGGGAAGAACTGATGTTTAGGTGGAACTAAGATTGATGTGGTGTGGAGACTGGGGGAGGAGACTGCCAAGAATTATGATATAGAGGGGAATTCACCATCCTGGGGGAATTTGGGGCAGAAGATTCTTTAGGTTCTGGTTTAGACCCAGTTGTTCCTAGTGGAGAGGCAGGAAAATAGGAATAGAAGAGGTAGACCACCTCTCCCCCTGCCCCCCATAGATTGAATCTAAGATTTCTTCATGGGCAACAGTCCATAGTGGTGACATTTGCTGATAGGCAACACAGGCAGAGAAACAGGTTACAGGGCTGGAGAAGATTGTGTTCTCAGGTCAGTATTTGTTGACATTGCCCAGATCTGCTTATCTACTCTTCCCAGAAGAGGCAGCACTAACCAAACAAGGACTCTCTCAGCACAATTAGACCAGTGCACACACCTGGGCCCCTCACAGCTTAAGACAGCTTCTGGCCAAATTTCATCTCTGCCCCTCAAACCAAGAGCAGCCCCAACCTATTCAAGAACATCACCACTGCATCTCAGGCCAAGAAGCATTTACCCAGTTAAAAATTCATCCTGGCTGCTGCTTATTAATATTATTTCAATTATAATTATTATTATTGATATATACATAATATATAAGAATACAATATATATATTTTGAGCAACTGCAGCAACAGATTAGAATTAGCGAAGCCCTGAGTCCACAAATAGATCAGGTAAACCTCCCTCGCCTTGCCACCAGAATTGGAAAGACATCCAACATCTTCACACTGTCAGTAGCAGTTTGGGGAGCACTAAGTGTGCCAGAAAAATCTACTGCCAAGAAATGTGACATTCACAATCCTGTGGGAATTTGGGGCAGAAGATTCTTTGGGTTCTGGTTTGGAGCCAGTTATTCCTAGTGGAGAGGCAGGAAAACGGGAAGATTAAAAACAGAGAAAGGGATCACATTACCAGAATTCGTGACAGAACTTTTCCTCTCGTTGAGGTGTACAGAGGGAGCATGAACAAACTGAATAAAGTGTGGGACAACACTGACCTATTTTTTGTGAACAGATGAAAGTGGCAGGCCAGTCAGTTTCCATTCTAGAGGTCAAAGGACAACAGTTCTAATACATGGAGGGACAATTGTGGGGAGTTAGAAAGATAGTCTTGATGATTCACTAGGGAATCTTCCCTAAGATGTAGGGCAGAGTATCTTACTTTAAGAATTAAATGGAAAGAATGTGTCTGAAAGATATGAGGTATTTAGGGAATGCCAAGGCAAGGGACAAACTTTTGTCATTGTGGTGCACCCACCCACAGCTGAGCTCCACTAAGAAAGCATGTCTGCACATGAAAGTGTCAAGGCAAATCAAACAACGAAGACGGTTTTCAAGGCAAACAACATGCAGGAGGGAGGGGGGACAGAGTAGCCTGGAGGCAACTCCAAAAAGCTGCTCTGCTCACCCATCCACCCACCCTGAAGTGGGATGGACAGTTATCATTGAAAACTTTGAAGTCCAGTTGAGTCCAAGAAAGTTTTTAAGGCAAGGGAACATGTCCTAAGTACAGAAAAGTTTTCCAAGTGGCTGATGGAAGTAAGATAAGATATGAGGCAACATGCCACTAGAGATAAGAGAAAATTGTAGGGGCCTTTGCTCAGAGAGTTGATATGGGAATATGTAGAAGTAGGTCAGAGAACATATAGGGAGCATTTGAAGATGGGATCAATCAGAAGGCAATGGTGAATTCTAAGAGAGATCTTCATGAGAATCACTGGGAAGACTTTTTGCTAGTCTTCACAAGGGTTCTCCAATTAGGATGGAAAGTCTAGGCTTCCCAACCCCAGGAATGGCAATAGCCACTCAAAAAAAAACAAAAAAACAAAAAAACCACTTGAAAATTTGGCACTTGGCCGATTATGTGGGCCAAGTTTCCATATGTGAAATATGGAAATACTATATAACTTTCTGATTATTACAACCCAAAGAACTAGAAAGTTAAACCAAATGATCAATGGCAACTACTTTCTTAAAAACTGTCTTGAAAACAAACTTTTAATAGTGAACTAAAGGCTTGGGGATTATGAACCCCTGCAACAAGTCAACAGTAGTTACCTTTTCAGAGAGGAATGGAAGAGACTGGGGAAGAATAAAAGGGTAAGTTTCTTATAAAATCAAACATAAGCTTATTATATGACCCAGTGATCCCACTCCTAGGAATTTACCCAAGAGAAATGGAAATGTACGTTCATCCAAAAACCTGAATATGAATGTTTATAGAAGTTCAAAAAACAACCCAAACACCCTTCATGAGTGAATGGATAAACTAACTTTGGTCTCTCCACACAATGAAATACAATTCAGCAATAAAAGGGAATGAGCTATTGATACACACAATAATATGGATGAATGTCAAATGCATTATGATGAGTAAAAGAAACCAGAATCAGGTGGCTACATATTGTATGATTCCATGTATATCCCGGAGAAGGCAAAACTATGTGCTAAGCATTAGTGCTTACCAGCAGCTGGTGGGAGCAGGGAAGAGTTAACTAAAAAGGAGCACAAGGGAACTTTTAGAGGCATGGAAATATTCTATATTTTGATTGTGATGGTAGCACAATCAGTTGTAAACAACTGTACGTGTTTGTAAGAACTCATAGAACCATACTTCTAAAAAGGGTGGAGTTTGCTGCAAGTAAATTATATCTTAATAAACCTGACTTTTTAAAATGTTGGGTTAAAACAGTTTTTAACTGATTATCTAAGAGGGATACATTGGAAAAAAGACACCAATCTGGTGGGTTCCGGTTTCCCAAATAAACTCACCTATCATTTCTAGAAAGAGAACAGTGTCCCTACCTTTCAAGGAGAGTGGCTATGTCCTGAGGCCCCATGATGAGCAATAAAGTCTGCCTGCCTGTTATTGCATCTTATATATAGGTCTCTGCTTCCAGGGGACATGGAAGAAGTTGGTTTGGTTCTGAGCCAAGAATACCCAGAGATTTCTGATCACTTCACCCTCACAAATTTAAAACAAAGAAAGCAGAAGTACAGAGTCCCCAGCACATAACTGTTTCCCAAGGCCACAATGGGGTTGTGGGAAGAATACAGAAGGAATACCTGAACTTCCCCATTGAATTCTGGTATAGGTTTAATTTATTAACAATTCTTCACCTACAGGCATTGTTTATGAGATGGGAAAATTGGCAGCAGTACCCGAAATTCCACAAGCAGCACCCAAGATTGAATTGGGCTTAAAGTGTATATATCTTAGGAACCTCAAGGGTTTCTTCTTCTCTTTTTCTAATTTAACAGAGTCATCAGTCTTCATAATAGGGAATGGAGAAAGAAAAAGCTGCCACAACATAATTAATTTTGATGGAGGAGTCAGCTAGATAATTAAATCCATCAAAGGGGTCGTGTATTCTTACAACCTGAGCTCAGGTTGGTATAAGGATTATGATTACCTCAAACTCTAACAGAAACAAACCCCATTGCTGTTGATGTCATAGAAGAAATGAGGACAACAGTCCAAAAATTGTTGGCTTGGAAGTATAGCTATTGCCAAGGCTCATGCACAAATATTCCTGTCTGATTGATTAGAAAACCAAATGGAACTTGGTGAAGGACTATGCTCTATTATTTCAGTTTCAATTTGTCCATAAACCCTTGGCGCTAGTAGTACCCTATGACAATTGAGTGGATAGATTCTTGGGGAAGCCTCCAACTTCTCCATGGGAAATAACTATATCAATATCAATTGATGTCTATGTCTAACTTATTTATTCTATCATCTGAATAATCTTGAGAGAGAACTACTAACTGCACAATAAAACAAATTTTACTTTGAAGATGACTTCTTTGCACAGGAAAAGCTGGACTGGGGATCCAGGGACCTAGAATGTAAATAAGTTCCCTTGGAAAATGAATTGATCTAGGAGATTGAAATTGTGGCCTTTGGGCTTCCAAAAGAACAATCTAACTTTGAGGATGTCCAGACACCATGGTAACAAAGTCAACCTATTTATTTATGACAGTCAGTAGATTGTTGGACTAATGGGGCATTCAGTACTTGGTGAATTCTATTTGGCACGACCTCTGCAATGTTTCCTGTTACAGAATCAGTCTGACATAACAGTTAAGTGCACAGACTCTGGAGCCATTGTTGCCAGCATTCAAATCCACCTCTGTCATTTCCTAGTTAGAGGACCTTCGGCAGGTTATTTAACACCTCTATGGTTCAGCTCTTTCATCTGTAAAGATAAACACAGTAATAATAATGATCCCGTTTTAGCATTGTTGTGAGTGGTGACTTAAGGTAAAATCACCTAGAACAAGCAAGAGCTCTGTAAGTATTATCTATTAATATTACTATTTTCGTTTCCAGAGGCCCAAAGTATCATCATGAATGGAGAAATAAGAATTGGGAACATTGGATGCCTTGGCCAAAGTGTGCAGTGAGATTCTTAACTATAACACTTTTACACTGTTGGTGGGACTGTAAACTAGTTCAACCCTTGTGGAAGTCAGTGTGGCAATTCCTCAGGCATCTAGAACTAGAAATACCATTTGACCCAGCCATCCCATTACTGGGTATATACCCAAAGGATTATAAATCATGCTGCTATAAAGACACATGAACATGTATGTTTATTGCGGCACTATTCACAATAGCAAAGACTTGGAACCAACCCAAATGTCCAACAATGATAGACTGGATCAAGAAAATGTGTCACATATACACCATGGAATACTATGCAGCCATAAAAAAGGATGAGTTCATGTCCTTTGTAGGGACATGGATGAAGCTGGAAACCATCATTCTCAGCAAACTATCGCAAGGACAAAAAACCAAACACCACATGTTCTCACTCATAGGTGGGAATTGAACAATGAGAACACATGGACACAGGAAGGGGAACATCACACATCGGGGACTGTTGTGGGGTGGGGGGAGGGGGGAGGGATAGCATTAGGAGATATACCTAATGCTAAATGATGAGTTAATGGTTAATGGGTGCAGCACACCAGCATGGCACATGTATACATATGTAACAAACCTGCACGTTGTGCACATGTACCCTAAAACTTAAAGTATAATAATAATAAAATAAAATAAAATAAAAAAACAAATTTTCAGGCTGGGTGCAGTGGCTCATGCCTGTAATCCCAGCACTTTGGAAGGCCGAGGTGGGTGGATCACCTGAGGTCGGGAGTTCGAGACCAGCCTGGCCAACAACAACAACAACAAAAAACCTCACAACCAGAGACCTAAGCTGAATCGTCTTCTCTACATTTTTGTTCCTGGTTATTAGAACTTGGAGAAGCCCCAGGAACACCAAAGTATCACACACACTGCTCTCTGATGAGTTGGTCCCAACTTTTCCCTTCACAGTTCTGGAAACCCCAGTCATAACTAACCAGTCAGTATAGAATCTGTTAGTCTTCTAGGGCTGTTTTAAATTACCACAAACTGGGTGCCTTAAACAGCAGAAATTTATTCTCTCTCACTTCTGGAGGCTAGAAGTCCGAAGTTGGTGTTGGCAGGACCATGCTGTCTCTGAAGGCTCTAGAGGAGAATGTGTTCCACGCCTTTCTCTTAGCTTCTGGTGTTGCTAGCAGTCCTTCACATTCCTGGGCTTGTAGACACACCTCTTCAGTCTGCTTCTGTTGTCACATGGCATTCTCCCTATGTCTCTTCTTATAAGAGATCAGTCATATTGGAATAAGGGCCCAACCTAATGATCTCATCTTATCTTAACTGCAAAGACTCTGTTCCAAATAAGGTCACATTCACAGGTACTGGAGATTAAGAGTTCAACATATCTTTCTGGGGACACAATTCAACTCATAACAGAATCTGACACTGTAGACATTGTAATGCACCTGAAATCATAATGTTGTATACATTGGATGGTGGAGAGAAGTAAACATTGAAAGAAGTCTGGTTTTCTACTTGGCTAGAATGATTCCTGTGATGGTCCCAAACCAGCCTCCCTAAGAAATGCTTTCAGATGACCCCTTACTGGGGCATAACTTTAGGTAAACTTTGTCAAATACTTCTCAGAACTGGCTCTTCTTGGAGATAATTCCAAGCTACTCTTGTTAAGTTGAGGCCATTTCAACTATGAAGGAGAGTGTCCCCACAACTAGAAACCACCCAATTAAGATATTTCGCTGCTAGGGAAAGGTGAGGGCACTTTCAACTCAGAAACACCTGGTGAATAGCAGACTTCACAGATATCTCATATCTCCAATTTTGTAGAAAAAAATGAATCAGGCCTAAAGGTTGAAATGAACTGCCTAAGGTTGAAATGAACTGCCTAAGGTTGAAATGAACTGCCTAAAGTTGTGCTGTCTTAAGGTGTAATTGGGCTAAAAGCCCTTCCCTTCAGGTTGATGAGCCTGAGGAAGCAACATCTGTATATATTAGGGCCTGAATGACAACTGTGTATGGAGGCCTTAATACATTTGGGGTCCCAGAGTGGGAGTCAGGGGTAAAACACAGTTTTGCAAAGAGTTATAACAATTAGTCTAGGGTTTTACATTTTAAATCAATTAGCTATATGACAGAGTCCAAAGTCCAGGCCAGGACTCTACTTGGGCTGAAGAGGATCCTAAAATGATTGATAATTCATCACGGCACATTGCTAGGTGCCATTTCTGTTCCCAGTCTTGAGTGGGGAGTGGGAGATGAGGGAATCTTTTCTTGGTAATGTGGAAACTGGTCCTGGCGGTATACAGGTGGGACTGGGAAACAATCAGCCCTACTTTGTACATGCATTGCTGTTAAAGTGAAATGGAATGGCTCACACCTGTAATCCCAGCACTTTAGGGGGTCGACACAGGAGGATTGCTTGAGCCCAGGAGTTCGAGAACAGCCTGGGCAACATGGAGAAACCCCATCTCTACAAAAATTTCAAAATTTAACTGAGTATGGTGGCTTAAGCCTGTAGTCCCAGCTACTCCAGAGGCTGAGGCGGGACGATCATTTGAGCCTGGAAGGTCGAGGCTGCAGTGAGCCCTGATTGAGCCACTGCACTCCAGCCTGGCTACAGAGTGAGACCCTGTCTCAAATAAAAGAGAGAGAGGGAGAGAGAGAAAGAAAGAGAGAGAGAGAGAGGCAGAAGCCTTCAATGCTTTCCCCAGGGATCAAAACCACAGACAGAAGTGAGGCTTTCTCCTAGAATGCCACATGCAGTGGCCGTAAAAATGTGCCACTGAGATCTCCTGCTGCAGGAAGCATAGTTGACTGATAGCCCCAGCTGCCACCTGACTTGGTCCACCACCATGTTTGCACTGAGGCCATGCTTCCCCAGGGCCACCAATAGCCACTGACTGAGCATGGTACAAGTACTACTTTTGGCTCATTCTTGTGGGACACAAGTTTCCTATAATTCATCTGCCTGGCTCAAACTTTCTTTGAACTGTGCAGCAGTCTGGAACTGTTCCTATCCAATTCCTTCCTACTTCCTTCCTTCTCTCCTTTCATAGATGTCAGACCTGGATTATATTATGAAGGCCCTCCTTGCCTACTTCTGCTTCTTCCTCTTTATCACCCATAGGCATTTCCTCCAATACATTTCTTGCACATCTAATCCCATCTTGGCATCTGTTTCTTGACGGTTCTGAACAGACATGAATTGTACTGTTGATGAAGTCCAATAAAACAGATGGTCAGATGGGGTTTGGGGACTGGATCACTCACCACCTGGTGGACAAATTGCTGATGGGAAAGTTACCTAAGTTGCAGATGGGAACAAATAGTCCTTTCTACAAGGTGATGACCTAAATGCTAAAGATTTCACCAGTAGTGACCTGGAAATGTCTGGTGGAGGTGAACACCTTGTAGGTACAATGATTCTGGTATTTGTAAAACAAGCCAGCAAAGTTGGCTGGTTAGTTCTAATTTGTATTGATGCCCTACAAAAGGTTAACGAAATTGAGGGCTGTTAATAAGCAATTAATGGCTAAATGTAAGAGCCACAGGATCTCATTGGTAGCTTATAAAGATGCTCTTTTCTCTTTCAGTAGAAGAGCAGACATATCAGAGGGGCAGACTCAGGACTTGATAGAGAACAGAGTTCTCAAGATGATTAATTGCTCATCACAGGCAAGTCTGTCATGGTAAAGTCAGAGCCTTGGTTTGAAAAACCTGAAACCTGAAAAAATAGGATGGAGACATCTAGATGGATACTTCTGAGATATTGGCTCTGCAGATTTCCCTGAACTCTCAAAAACTGCAGAGCTAGCTCATCCTTCCCCAGTAAGAGCTAGCACGCCCCTTGTGCTGAAAGATGCTAGTGAGGCCTCTTCTCCATGAAGCAAATGGTTCCCCCTTCAGGAGCTGCCCCAATCTCATCTCCTAGCTGCCAGGATAATGACCTGGGTTAAGCTCCAGCATAATCCACCTGGAGATTTGGTGTGCATGATAGGGAAGGAAAGAGATTATGTGCTGAAGGGGCTGGAAAATTGGCCAGCACATATGCATGAGCCAGGGATTGGATTTTGAGGTGTTTGATCAAGGCAGTTAGAATATAAGATTGAATAACCCAGAATTCATCAGTTTGAGGGTACTTTCTTATGAGGTGAGTTTAACACCTAGGCAAGTGTATCAGGATGGGGCAGACTCATGGCTAGGGTGACTCTTAGAAGCCTGCCGTAGGCAAAGGCTCATGCTGAGTAAAGTCAAAATGCCTGGGTTGCCTGGAGGATAGCAGAGGAAGGAATAAAGAGGCTGAAGGAATTGGACATGTTGAAATGGATACATAATGTGAGGTCAGAAATCCTGCCAGAGGGTTATGTTCCATAGGGGCCCAGAAAACACTGTTCACCAAAGCCGTAAGGAATGTATGGGTGATAAGGGTACCAGCATCACTTAGAAGTTCAGTGGCGGCTCTCACCTGCAGGCTAGAGCTGAGGGTAGGAACCGTGGTCACGGAGCTGGGCTCATTAACATCCATGGGGATCATGGGGCCTTGAAGTAATAGAGGCCAGGTGGTAGCAGTTAACTGCCAGAAGCTAGGAGGCTGCAATCACCATAATAACTGGCAAGGTCAGAAGAAGGACCAAGGGGGTTTGCTGTGCAGGGAATTGTGGAGATGATTAATAGAACATGGCATGCTTAGGAGGCAAAATAGGCAGGCCACAAAAGGTGCTGCTTAACATGTACAATCAGAAAAAGCCAAGAGTGGAGGGGGAGGAGGCTGAGAACAGTTACCTCAATGAAAAGTGTGACTGTAAAGGGGTAACAGGAGGGAGATCTTTGTGGTGACAGAACACTTCTGTATCATGATTGTAGTGGTTATACAAATCTATACTTGTAGGAAAATGTCATAGAATGATCCACAAACATACAAAATAAAGAGTGCACATGAAAACTGGTACAATCTGAGTAATCTCTGCAATTTAGTTCATTGTATTGTGCCAATTGATTGCCTGCTTTGGAAAATGCATTATAGTTATTTAAGATATCACCATTAGGGGAATCTGAGTGGTGGGTCCATGAGAACTCCCTATACTATTTTCACAACTTCTTGTGAGTCTATAATTATTTCAAAAGTTAAAAGAAAAAGAGTTTTCTAGCAAAGATCAAATCTCAGAGGCATATTAGCATAAAGAATAATTGTGGCCCTCAGGCTGGAAACAGAAATCCGTGTAACTGGTTTGTTATGAAGGAATAGTTATCTGAAAGATGGAGAAAATGTTGCAATTCCACATTTTCATGCAGAGCAACAACAAAGTGTGTTTTAGGTCTAAAGCAAGGAAGATACCTACAATAGCTGAAATTCTGTTGGGTTTTGTTATTGAGATACATTCAACAGGATAACTTCTCGCAGGCCAAGCAAGAAAGCCCCACATCAAAACTTGCAGTTTAGCAGCAACTTGGAAGAAAATCCATGGACAATAGTGGGTCTCTCTTTTAAGAAATGCTACATCACCAACCGTCTTGATGGCATGGAGGACAATGTTGTGTGGGAAAACACAGATAGGTCCAACTCTGTGTCGGAAAACACAGACAACGAACTCTGAGCTGAAAAGTGATTTGGGATACTTAGGTTCTAGATGTGAAGAAATTCTAGAAATATTTTAAGCAATTTACATTGCTTTTATTTTTATGTACTCACAATAGTGATATATGGAAAGATACTATATCTATATAAGTCTCAAAGAACCCTTTTGACAAGTAAAAATAAAAAATTACAAGTGCTGAGAAAACATCATGGCATGGTTTAAGTGGCAGCCTTTTTACTTAATGTATTGATACATAAAATAATGGTACATCTCACACTTGATGGCATCTTAGATTTGATGAAATACAGTATCTGGGGATGGTCCCTGGCCAGACCTCAGTGAACACCCTTTCCCTCCTACAGCCCAGCCCTTACCATGGCTTTCACCTCTACCCTTTATACCTTGAAGATGCTCATACCTAGATCAGGACCCACAGACCAGCCACTCCTGGAATGAGGCAGTCCCAACCTAGAACTTTCACCTCACTGTTCTAGAACCCTGACTTCTGCTCCCCACAACTTGAGGCATTTGCCCCCTTCAACCTGCTTCAACCCCTATATCAGGGACCTCCTCTGTTTTCCATCCATACCCCACCTAATTACTCCAGCCTGCACATGGAAGACATTTGCAACTAACAATAGGAACTTCGAGTCACCTCCAGGAGGTAGCAAAGGGGAACAAGGCCAAGGTTGACCATCATCATCCCGCTGCAGCAGCCATCTGGCTGGGGAAGCAGCTAGGGTTTTCTTCAAATCACATCGGTATGATCTGCACTGTCACAAGCTCTGGAAGAAGCTCCTGGCTCAATTCAGGGAGAGAAAAGGATACACAGGAGGAGAGCTCTAGGTCTGGTTGGGAACTGTTGGGTTCTCTCCTAGGCCCTACTGTAGGCAAAGGCTATTTCATGATGGGAAGGGCAGGCCTGAGAGCTTTGGTTTTGACAAAGTCATCTCATGGCATGAAAAGCAAAAGTGAGAGAGCTGATCTTTATGTGTGTGGAATGTTTCAGTTTGTAAGTGCCAAAGGGATGTCTCCCAGCCTGCTCAGCAGCTGCCTAATCATGTGAGGGCCTTAGTGTAAATAGGATGCAGGGGAATTTGGAAAATAATAAATTTCAGGGGGTAGCATTTGGACAATTTGGGCAAAACTATGAAATTTTAAATTGGTATAAAATGAAATGTTTCTAATAAATAATGTATGATCTTTCAGTAAATTTGAATGACTTGGGGTTCCATTTTCAATGATTTTATGAGTCAAGTAGATTTGTTTCAGGTTTTGGGGAGTCTTCTCCTTTTGGTTCTTTTGATATTTTTGTTTTTATTTCAATTTCATTTGAAGACAAGTAATCTTATTCTGTCTCCAGTTTTTAAAGTTTTCATATGGGCTGAAAACAAATATCTCCCAAACAGCAGTTTATACTTTTATCATTGTTTACTGAGTTCATTTTAAAACAATTTTAACTTACTGTTCTGGCCATTTTTTTAAAAAATCATCAAAAATGTTTCACTGATTTTGCATTGTACATGTCTTTTATATTCAATAAGCTTTTAATTTGCACAATTTTTTATCGAATCTCTTTTTGATACCATACACTTTTGTGTCAGAGTGGAGAATGTGAATGTTCCTAGACTTTCTATTTGGACATTTGATTAAATTTTAAACCCTATGTGGCATTTTTAAGCTTTATAAAAATTATATATTTGCATGTCTTACAGAATTTGGGGAATGAGTTTTATATATTTTAATTTTTTATATTTTCAATCTAAGTACATTATTCCTGTCCTGTTTGGCAGGTTTTGTGAAATTTTCAGTTGTAAATTAGTTTAAAATGCATGCCTCCAATCACCATTTACTTTTCTTTTTCATTGTGGTAAGAACACTTAATATGAGATTTACCCCCTTAACAAATTTTTAAGTGTACGATACAGCATTGCTAATTATAAACACAATGTTGTACAGATCTCTAGAACTTCTTCATCTTGCATTACTGAAACTTTATACCCATTGAAGAGCAACTCCCCATTTCCTTCTCCCCCTAGCCCCTGGAAGCCACCATTCTACTCTCTCCTTCTATGAGTTTGGCTATTTTAGATACCTCATATAAATGGAATCATGCAGTATTTGTCCTTTTGTAACTGGTTTATTTCACTTAGCACAAGGTTCAGATTCATCCATATTGTCACATGTGGGCAGATTACCTTTTTTTTTTTTAAAGACTGAATGTATAATTTAAGACATTGTATGTATATACCATATTCTCTTTATCCATTTATTTATCCATAAACATTTAAGTTGTTTCCACATCTTGGCTATTGTGAATAGTGATGCAATAAACATGACAGTGCAGATATGTCTTTGAGATTCTGACTTTAATTCTTTTGGATAAATACCCAGAAGTGGGATTGCTGGGTCATATGTTAGTTCTATATTTAATTTTTTGAGGAACCTCCATACTGCTTTTCAAAGACACTGTACCATTTTGCATTCTCATCAGCAGTACACAAGGGTTCCAATTTCTTCACCAGCACTTGTTCTTTTTTTTTTTAATAGTAGCCATCCTAACAAGTGTGAGGTGCTGTCTCATTGTGGTTTTGATTTGCATTTCCCTGGTGGTTCGTGATGTTGAGCATTTTTTCATATACCAGCTGGCCATTTGTATGTCTTCTTTGGAGAAATGTCTATTAGAGTCCTTTGCTCTTTTTTAATTGGGCTATTTGTTTTTCTGCTATTGTGTTGTGTGAGTTCCTTATATATTTTGGATATTAACCCCTTATTAGATGTATGGTCTGCAAATCTTTTCTCCCATTCAGTAGGTTGCCTTTTCACTTTGTTGATGGTTGCCTTTGCTGTGCAGAAACTTAACTTTTGGTAAGTTTTATGTATCCTATTTAGACATTACAAAATTAGGAGTTGAGCTATTCATACTACACAGATCATGGCACACTTTCATCATCAGTCAGCACAGGCTATTCTATTTTTTATTTATTTTTCCTCCTTTACCCAAAATCCCTATTCCCATTCTCCTCTCTCCAACACAGACAAATACTCTAAATGTATTTGAAATACATCCTAGATATTTTGGCACCTTTAAAAATATATGGTATTCCTTGATGTTACAACTTTTTAAGGCACTTTTTTCTCAAATATGATTTTTCAAATTTTAGTTTCTGTTTCAGACACTAATATTCACTTTACAGATATGGCCTTGTTATATTTTTTGATTGTGCATATCACTTACATCAATGCGGGTTTTACTCATAATAATGTTTCTCAGTCCAGTGACATTACATTGCTATTTGTGGTGCTTTCAGAATTGAAGCTTTTATCTAGTAGGATCTGTTTCATATCATGAAAGGCCAGTCTCCTAAGGTCAGAGTCAGGGATGAGGGCCTCTTTCTAGACAGGGAATGACTGTGGTGAAGCCTATAATTGGCTTGCTAAACATCTCTTCTAAGCCCTCTCTAGTGTGTCTTCCTTTATGACACAGGCTAGAAAGCTACTCCTCTGAAACATGGCAATAGACGTAATTTAGGTTCTGCTAATCAGGTTTACTCAGGTGATAATTATCTTTAAAAATCTAGTCATGTGGGGAGAGAGGTGGCAATGAAAGAGGCTTCAATTTTGCTGCTGTGGATCTAGCAGGCATGGGGTAGCTCTGGCATAACAGATTTGATGACAGTCTCCATTTCTCAGAATCACAGCAAAGGTGGCATGTTCCTAGAGCAACAGCTATGATGGCAGAGTCCTTAATCCAATCCCAGGATGTGGGCTAACATGGTTTGATTCTGAATCCAGCTGTCAGGAAAAAAAGTTCCTGATTTCCCAGCTTCCTGATTGTGGCAGAGGTAGCCATCTTCCTGGTGTGGCAGTTCTTTTGTTGTTCTAGTAGTCATTTCCGAGCTTGGAGGTTGCTCCTTCAGCCCTTCTGGTGATTTTTGTAAGCACCTTACTCCCTGTGTTAAATCCATATCCCGTTAAAATAGCTAGAGTAATTTCTGTTATGTGCAACTGAATTTTGACTGATACACATGCTGATCAAAATAAAGTTCTTCCTATAAGAATACTCTCTACTACAAACACCAAGACTGGTGTTCTTTCAGACAACTACCCACAACAATGTATTCTGATTCTGAGGAGTCCTCATTAAGGCATTTCAGGTACTGCTATAGTTTGGATGTGTTTTGTTTGTCCCTACCAAAACTCACATTGAAGTTTAATCCCCAGCGTGGCAGTGTGGGGTGGTAGGGCCTGGTGGGAGGTGTTTGGGTCATGGAGGCAGATCCTTCATGAATGGCTTCGTGAGTTCTCACTCTTGCAAGACTGAATTAGTTCCTAGAGGGAATGGATTGTTTTCCACGGGAATGGATTAATTCCCTCAAGAGTGGGTTACAGCCCCTTATTGGCCGTGTAGTAACTCTCATACTCCACTGGCAAGTACAAGTCAGCTGGATCGGGGGAAGCGGGCACTGAGAACTGTCATCTATGGCTGTGCAGCTTCTCCTAGCAACAATTCCATGCCATGGAAAGCAGGCAGCCATCAATCTATTATGACCACAACCCTCCTTACTCCTTTTCAAAAAATTAGTTTCCAAATAAGTCATAGCTGGAGACAAAATTTTGGATTTTATAAAAAGGCAGTAAGGCAAAATTTCCTGAAAATAAATTAGAAATGAACTCTTTTAGGATCTGAAAATTTGTCCAATATATAAAAGAAGACTTGAGAAGTTTTAAGACTTTTTCATGGTATATAAAGAATTGCATCCTCACTTTTCACCATTTAAATAATTGGACACAAAGGCTTAAAGGCAAAACAATATTAAGAGTAAAAGTCCCTGAGCTTCCTTTTGGTATACAACATTTTCAAATATTTCAAAAACATTGGTATTATGGACTGAATGTTTATGCCCCCCTTCCAAATTCATATGTTGAAATCCTAGCTCCCAATATGATGGTATTGGGTGGTGGAGTCTTTGGGAGGTGATTAGGACATGAGTGGAGCCATCATGAATAGAATTAGTGCCCTTATAAAAGGGACTCCAAAGAGCTTTTACTACTCTCCACCCTGTGAGATACAATGAGAAGACAGCCATCTGCAAACCAGGAAGCGGCCCCTCACCAGACACAGGATCTGCTGGCACCTTGATCTTGGACTTCTCAGCCTCCAGAACTGTGAGAAATAAATGTTTGTTGGTTAAGCCACCCAGTCTACAGTAATTTGTTACAGTAGCCCAAGCTGACGAAGACAATGGAAAATAAAATAATTGTTAACTCTGGTTTCTTAAGAGAAAATGTATGCTTATTCTTGCTTATAAGCCACTCTTCTGGATCTGACAAGACCATCCCCAGCAGGACTCTGCCGCCACTGGGCAGAATTTGGTGGGGCACTTCTGAGCAGTCAGCATGAGGAGGAGTTCCAGGAACCTGCAGGCTCTTGTTAGAGAAACTCCATTTCCATCCTCCCACCAAGCCTGTCTAACCTACAGTCCTCCAGCTAGGCACAGTAAATACCCTCCATCCCCCACCCCTACCTGGTAAGTTAATGGTGAACATGAGATCTTTCTATGCAAAGATGTCCCTTCATTCACACGAGAGTATATATAAGCCACATGTCTGCTACCCTGACTCATGGGCTTTGTTTTTCTACCATATCTAAATCTTGGAACACGATTTTACTCACATGCACCATAGAGAATCTGTGCCCATTAAACAGTGAGCATTGTAGAATTAAATGAAAATGTCCTGGGGGAAATGTATTAGGAGCATTTCCCCCCACAGAATTTAACTAGAAAGTCTCCATTAGACATTATTCCTTCTCACAAATCTTTCTTTTCAGTCTCCAGTAATCAGATCCCCCTCCCCTCACTCCCTGCACCATCTCCCTAACAGGCTTCCATTTTCCCTGACTTTGGTCTCTCCCTCAAGGATCTTGCTTTTGCTGGGAAGTTTAAGTGTCTTCCAGCTTCTACCTTCAAATTTGTACACTCCACCCACTACTGAAAACTCTCAGAACTGTGACAGGCCATTAATTATATTGAGGTTCATGACTTTGTATCTAACCCCACTGCCCCCACAAAAAAATCTCCTGTTAACAGGGCCTACCCTCCTTAGAAAGTTGTGGGTTTTATATCTAATTTTCTGTTCTGCTGCCTCATAAACATCCTGATATTTTTCAGCTGATTCGTAAGAAAGACACTATGTTTTGGGGCACTCTGTCTGTAGGAGCCATTTAACTGGACATTGTCAGATACGAAGTGGAAAGGAAATACAAATTATGGACCATGTAAAATGTAAAACACATGCAACATATTTTCACTGAAAGCTGGTCAATGTGCCTGTTCTTACAAATGAGCATCACTGACTGACACTTGAAACTGTTCAGTCCAGAATGGAATTCAAACACGCACAGTTTGTTTACTCCAGCTATCAAAATCAGACAACTACACTGAAGTCCTATTAGATGAAGCAGCTTTACAGTGGCACGGATGAATTTAAAAAGTGATTCATTTTGAAACTGCTTGGTGGCTAATATAAACATAGTAAGGTCACATGCATTGTAGCACTGAGAATGCTACAATGAATATGAGAGACCATGAGAGTATGAGAGACTATGACGAGGGCAGTATGGCTGAGTTGGGTTATATAAAAAAGATAAAATAACTTTGGGAGAAGATACTACCTCAATTAAGATTTTCATCTAGGTAATTCCTAGCTCCCAAGTCTCCTCTGGATCCTGCAAAGATCATGGGCTCCTGATCTTAAGCCAGAAAGGGTGCTGAAGTCAGCCTATGGAGATGTGGGATGGGCCTGCACAACAGAATAGAGGCTATTTCCTCAGCCATATGCTTCCAATCAGGGAAAATCAAATGCCAGAAGAGCAGTCCTGAGAACTGACCTCCCTAAACTGCTATAAATACAAGAGCTTGTTGGAAATGTCCACAAAAGAGAAAAAAACAAAAGCAAAAACAAAAAAGCTTCCCCTAGGGAAGGGATTACTTCTGCGCTGAAGCAGGCTCTGATGGGCTCCCGAGAGCCAATTGTGGGCATTGCTTTCCAACTCTACACTCCCTTCAATGGCATCACATTGGTAGTTTGAAATTGGTCATGGTAGGAGTATTTACACCACAGAAATAGGCAAATGCTACAAATCAAGGCTTTTCTCCCCCTGAGAGCTGTTTTACCTGCACACCACTGCCCATGGGTATGTGTTTATCTAGGGAGGAGAGAAGCCTCCCCCATGACAGCCCCTTTGAATGCACAGTGCCTACCCACTCACTACCTGGAGTGGACATCTATTGATATGTTCTGTCTGCAGCATCTCTACTTGTCTTCCTTTAGTCACAACACTCCCAGTCTTTTCCTTGATCCTGATAGTTTATTTATAAATTTCTGTTTTACTCTATGGATTTGTAGTGAGCCCACTCATACTATGTATAAAAGAAAGTGGGCCACAACTACACAAATTAAGTCCAAACTGACTGCTACATCAGAGCATTTTACTACAGAACAAGGAAAGTTATAGTTCTACCAGCTCCCATGACCCTTATTAGTACAGGTTACAGCTACTGAGCACCTACTGTGTGCAGGTACTTTAAATGAATTTTTTCCTCCAATTCTCACATCCACTCCAGGTGCTGCATATTATAATCTCTCACTTGATACATGGAGAAACTGAGACGGGTTTCTAGGTGAATGGCCAAAGGAGACACTGAGCCAAATCCCAACCCAGAACTTGAACCCAGGTCTATGTGACACTAAATCCCATGTTTGCAACCACTTCACTGCTCTGCTTTTAACACATTTATCAAGCATCATGGTAACAAACAGTGTTGTGTGGGAAGATGGAAAGTGCTTGGGGACTGCCATCCTCCTTTGCCCAGCCTCAGTCTCATTATACTTCAGACAGCGTGTGGCGAGAGTGCTGAGGAAAAAGAGCCAGCTGACGCGTGGGATTGCCAAGCAACAGCTTATGAAACGAATTTAAACCATGGCAACCAAACACTGCAGACCCAGCACTAGCCTCATTTCATTTACAAGAGTAAGAGGAGGGCTTTGTCAACAACCGATGAGATAAATGAGAGGACTACTGGCTATGCAAGTGCAAGGAATTATCATTATCATCATCATCATTATTTTAAAGCACACGATGCCAAATAATCTATGAAAATGATTCTTGAAAAAATACAGGATTAGACACATCATTATTCCACATATATAAACTGTGTACACATACATTTTTGAAAAATATATATCTCTGTTATCCAAAATCTCAACCGGTTGCCTTTTATTTAATAGAGCTATTTATTGGGGGATGGGGAAGGGAACACATGAACGTCTCATTTAAAACGAATTTATTTATAAAGCATCTTTTAATTAATTCCCCACAATAATGTTATGGGGTTGATATTGGTTTTTTCCACTCTACTGGCAGGAAAATATGACATGGGGGTTCCCTATGAATTTTCACAGGACACACAGTTAATAAAGCACAAATCCAAGACTCCCCATTGCAACAGTGGCTTAAGACTCAGACCCCTCTGAGAATCTGATTACGCTATATCTCTTCTCCCTTGAAAAATGCATGAAAAGCACCTGGCATAGTACGTTTGCCTGTAATTCAATGGGACTCATGGTTCCCCTGATATGCATTCATGCAACCCAGCTGGAGGAACAATATTCAGTTGCTTTTAACCATCATACACACTGCTCTCAAGACATATTGTTTGTTTTATTTAGTGTTTACAGGAAGCTTCCCCAAAATTCAGAGGGTTGTTAAGCTAGGAACCATGCAGTGTTAGTAGCTGCAGGCAGAAGGGATCGGGCATCGCCGAGTTGTTAATAATTTTGACCTGCTCCAACTTTGATCCCTCAAAATTCAATCTTGAAATCAACCTTTGCTCACTACATTGGCTAGGCACCCTTGCACTGAAATGGAAGAACCCGATGACTTAGTGAACAGCTGGGCCCAAGGCAAGTGGCTCTGTCTCTGGGTATGTAGGGCTATTTTGTTCACCTGTTGTTATCTGGACATTGTCACCTTGCTGTCAGGAGACCTCATGGCTGTTCCAGTAATGGGAGGAATGAGGTCTTTACCTGACTCTCACTACCAAGCCAGTATGGCAGTGTCTTTTTTCTCAGAGGCCCTAAAGTGGTTTTCTGAAGACCCACACTAGGAAAACTTCAAGTCTTTGACACAAACCTTTGCTTTCTTACTGTTCCTACCCTAATGGATGGTGCTAGTGTCTGTAAACACCACAGATTCTCTTCTATTTCCTCAATCCCAAGGCCCAGACTAAAAGTCTTTCTTGCCCTCCAGGGAATACCATTGTGATATTTGGAGATGAAATGAAAGGGAGCCCAAACCAGTCGGGAGCAGGGAGAGGAGAGAGAGAGAGAGAGGAGGGAGAGAGAGAGAGAAGAGGAGAGGAGAGAGAGAGAGAGAGAGGAGAGGAGAGGAGAGAGAGAGAGAGAGAGAGATTGATTCTCCTTAAGTTTTCAACATAGTCTAAAATGGAGGTTGAAATCCCCTGGCCTTGAATGTCATCGGTATCTCTCTGCCTCCCTCTCAGCCCTCCCTTTAGTGTATGGGAGCTTTATCTAGTCTTAGATGGCTGGAAGTCCCTTGGACAAACCATATATCCTTGTATGCCTGTCGATAGGCCAGGTCCTTATGTCTTGGTATTCAAAAGACCTAAGATCTTCCAACTCAAAAAGCCTTTCGTTTAGTTCTATTTTCTCAGTGTACATTTTCTGAAATCTCTTCTGTGACTCAAATGCTGATCTTGGGCTCTTTGATTCTATTTGCATTTCTACTGAAATAACTCTACCCTGGGGCAGAAGCCTTGGGTCTGTCATCTGCAGCAGGGCCAAGAGTACAAGGGCAAGCTGGAGCTTGGGGTGAAAAACAAAGGTTAATCATTCACAATATCACACCTTCACAGGAAGAAGGAGAAATAAGTTTGTCAATAAAGTGATGAGCTCAGGAGGAAAAAAAAAGACCCAGGCAGATCCTAAAAGTGAACCTCTGCCTCTTCTCTTCTTTCTCCCCCTAGAGGAAGCTCCATGTTGAAACAGGAGACTTTAGTCTTGTTTTTGTTCCTACTGGATGTTCCATCTCCTAGCACACTAGCCGTTGTGATCTGGAAAGCACTGCCTTACACATACATGATTATATGTATTCTGTCATTTAAATCTATAAGACAGTGTGTTATACCTGGAAGCAGATGAGGAAATGAGACTTACAGAGAACAAATAACTTGCTCTTGGTACATAGCTAAGAATTTAAACTGAAATATATTTTCTGTCAAGTCCTATGCTTGAGAGAACGTAACCTAACAGTTTCCTAGACGTTGGCTCCTGTCCAGGTTGAAGCAGGAAAGGGATAGCACTGCGCAGTCCCAAGGTCAGAATGTGTATGCCATATTGGAATCTGGGTTATAAGGCATCTTTGTGGGCTGAGCCCCGGGTCCAGTTGTTTATGAAGTCCAAGACATTTTAAGCATGAAAGGGGCTACAAGATATTGGAAGAGGGTATCCCCTATCACTCATGATGTCACCTTCCTTTAGATATGCATGAGTATGCAGAAAAGAGTTAACATAGCATCCCTGAGACTGTTATATTTAGAAAGACCCTTGGCTGGCATCTAGGAACTTGGCACTTGTGGTAGGCAAAATACTGGATATGCAAGGATGTCCACGTCCTAATCCCTGGGACCTATGAATATGTTACTTTACATGGCAAAAAGGATTTTGTAGACATGATTAAGGGTTGGGGCTTTGGGATGGGAAGATTATCCTGGATTAACTGGGTGGACCCAATCCAATCACAGGAGACCTTAAAAGTGGCTAACCTTTCCCAGCTGTGGCCAGAGAGATGTGACTTGAGAAGGATTCGACTCACTGTTCTGGCTTTGAAGGTGGAGGAAAATGCTACAAGCTAAGGAATGTGGTGGCCTATAGAAGCTGAGAATGGCCCTCAGATGACAGCCTAAGGAAACAGGGACCTCTGTCCTACTATGTCAAGAAACTGAATTCTGCCGACCTGGAATGAGTAGGAAATGGATTCTCCCCTAGAGCCTCTAGAAAGGAACACAACCTTGCCAACACCTTGATTTCAGCCCAGAGACCTAAGCTGGACTTCTGACCTACAGAATTGTTAGACAATTCATTTATATAGTTTAAGCCTCTAAGTTTGTGATCATTTGTTATGGCAGCAATAGAAAACTAAGACAGCAGTTGACATGTTCCCTAATTGAGAAGGGTGGTTCACAGTGCCTAACCAGTTTGTACCAACAATGTAGTTTATTCTGAACACCTGCTTTCCTTCCGAGAGTCTGGAAGTTGGGTACATAATAGGCAGGGGGTGCCTAATGACCAGACCCTAGTAAAAATTTGGGGCACTAAGTGAGCTTCCCTGGGCAAAACATTACCCACATATTGTGCATTTTCATTCTTGGGGAAGGATGTGCTCTATGGGCCCCCTCACAGGAGAAAGAGAGCATGAGGAAGCCTGTGCGTGGACTTCTGCAGACCCCACCTGTTCTTTCTATTTCTTGCTGATCATATTGTATAATCTTTTGCTGTAATAACAGCCATGAGTACAATAATATACTGAGTCCCATGAGTCCTAGCTAATTCACTGAATGTCTGGGTGGTCTTGGGGACCCCTGAAATGTTGAAGGGTCACATGCCACATTTTGAGTGGCCAGCAAGTTCCAAAGTGCTACAGTAGATGTGATCTGAAGGCAGGCCTTTACATTCCATGTCTCACTAGGGTTGGTGACTGATAGAAACATGGGGCCCTGGATGACTGCCTTCCCTGTTGCTAAGCAACAGTGGTGTTTTCCAGAGCAGGGCAGGTTGGGGGGCGGGGGGGCGGCAAACAGGAAGTGCCATGTTCCACCATGGAAGAGGCACACCTGCTCCCTCTGGTGGTCTGTGCCTTTCAGCTGGCGTGGCCAGAGATGGGCACTTGCCATCATTGATTCATAGAAGCAAATATGGAGGCCGCAGGCTGACCCACCAGCTGGATGTTGAAGTTAGATTCCAATAGACCTTGAGGCCCAGGAATCTCAAGCAATTCCACTATGGGAATGTTTCATCAATTTCTCCTGGAAATATGTCCTAAGTGCAGAATTGTTTCAAGAAAATATCTGGATGGGCCGGGCGCAGTGGCTCACACCTGTAATCTCAGCAGTTTGGGAGGCCAAGGTCGGTGGATTACCTGAGGTCAGGAGTTAAAGACCAGCCTGGCTAAGATGGTGAAACCCCGTTTCTACTAAAAAGACAAAAATTAGCCGGGTGTGGTGCTGCATGCCTGTAATCCCAGCTACTCGGGAGAGTAAGGCAGGAGAATCGCTTGAACCTGGGAGGCGGAGGTTGCAGTGAGCCTCCTGCCACTGCCCTCCAGTCTGGGTGACAGAGTGAGACTCTGTTGCAAAAAAGAAAGAAAGAAAGAAAATGTGTGGATGGACAGTAGAATCTTGTAGCACACACTTGATTGTTCTTTCCCTCTGAGTGGAGACACTAAATGTGGAGGGGAGTCACCTCCTGGATGGGAGTCAGAAACCCTACGTGAAGGTGTAGCTTGGTATGAGTGGAGTTACCTTTCTTGATCTCCCTTATCTAACAAGACACCTCCAAAACACATCTCTTAGGTTTCTTCCGAAATTAGGGGCCCTAAGTGTCAGTGAAATTTTACAACTACAGAAGGAAGGTGGCCAGCTTAGTTTGTTCTCTTATTCCACCATTCTTTCAGTCATGTATTGAGGCACCAAGCTAGCTGCTGTTGAATACATTGGTAAACCAGTCGGCCATGGAACCTGTGCCCCACCGCCCCCATGGACTTCCCTGTCCAAAAAAATCCTTCCATCTGGTATCACCATGACCTGTCCCCTAATAATCAATATGGAGTCTGACCACCAATTTTTTGTTTTAAGAGGCAGGTATTGCTTTGTCACTCAGGCCGGAGTGCAGTTGCATGATTATAGTTCACTGCTGCTTTGAATTACTGGACTCAAGCCATCCTCCCACCTCAGTCTCCCGAGTAGCTGGGATTACAGGCATGTGCAACCATACCCGGTCTGACCACTGAGTCAAACAGACCTAGATTCCCAGTACTGCCTGGGTCATATGTAGAACCTACAGCTAGATAGACAGGACCTGGAGAAGGGACGTGGGACTCTGAAGCACACATGCTCAATGCTGTTTTCCCAAAGTCAGAGCATCATCATCCCCTGCCCTACCCAGGCTCTTCTGAATAGCCCTTCTAAATTTTGGAGAAGCCCTGCATTGAGTCCTTCCTCCCAGGAGGTTGCAGTGAGCTGAGATTGTGCCACTACACTCCAGCACTCCAGCCTGGGTGACAGAGCAAGAATCTGTCTCCAAAAAAAAAAAAAAAAAAAGAGTCCTTCCTCCCTAAGGTGGAAACCAGAACTCAGCCTAGAGGAGAGGTGTGAGCCCTAGGCTCCACCAATTAGATGTTCCCCATTCAGATTTTGAATCAGGAGAAACACGTGAAGAGACCAGCGGAAATCAGAAGAACAGAAGAAGCTATGCCTGGTGACAGTGTCAGAGAGACACTGCGTTTTCACAAGCAGCCGTACTGAGTTTTCACAAACAACTGTAAGAGATATCCTAGTGGTGCTGGACTCAGCCTCAGTAGCTCCTGTCCGCAGAGGGGGTAGGATTGCAACTCGTGGCCACCTAGCTCCCAAACCAGATTCTCTGGCCTTTTTGAGGTTTCCCTGAGCTACTCAATAGGTGTTCAAAAATCCCTTTTCTGGGTAAGCTAAAATTGGTTCTGTTGATGCAACTAAGAAGCCTGACAGGAAAAGAGGAACCTGAAAAAAACAAAACAAAACAAAAAACAGGGGACCGCCAATTTGCTTTCTTTTTGACACTGACAGGACTAGGGATCAGGAGCATCTGGTGTCAAAGATGACTAGAGTAGGGGTCTCTAAGTCCTATTCTGGCTACCCATTTGTAAAGTTATTTGTTTATTTCTTTAAGCTCTTTTTCGATTTTAAAAGTCCTAGGTCCTCCATCCCTAAGGCCTGAACTCCTACACTTACCTATGAAGAGGATTGAAAACGTGCAAAGTGAACCCACGCTGCTAATTGGCATTAATGTTGCTGTGTGGCCTGTGCTCCACTGACCACAAGATGGCGAAAGAGATTATCACATCGAGCCAGCCTGTCTTCCTCCACCATCTCCACACCAGTATTAGCTGAAAGAAAACATTTATTGAGCACTTACTGTGTGCCAGGCACTGTTCCAAGGACTCGAACGTATGAAGTCATTTAATCCTCACAATAATCCTATGAAATAGGTACCATTTCACGTGAGGAAACCAATGCACAGATATATCTGTCTGGTTTAGCTTTTAGCTATTTTCATATCATTTATCTACCGCTATTGTCCATCTATCATCTATCTATATCTACATATTAATTTACTATCTACATCTTTTGATTTTAAGTGCTTTTACATTATAAAAGTAACACATGTTCATGGCAAAAATATTCAAATGATGATAATTAGTAAAGATACAGTCCTCACCCCTCCCTGTTTATCATCCCTGTAGAACTAGTAATAACCATTGTTAACAATTTTTGTGTATTCTTCCATAAATTTTCTATGAATATTGAAGTATATTTTATACCTATATCTTACACACACACATAAACAAGACCATATTCCACACACTGTTCTACAGTGCTTTTTCCACTTAGCATTGCATCTTGGATATCAGATGTGGGCTGGGATGGCTCTCGCCTGTGGACCTCATTTAGAGGCCTTGGGTATGACACTGGCTGCACTCACCTGTGTACCAGGGAGCAAGTAGTGTCATCTGGTGCACCAGAGCCCCAGGTGACAGTGAGTGTGGGAGACTGGGGAAGCTGACAGGCTGCAGGGAGTGAGGAGGTATAATGGGATGTGGGGTAAGTTTGTTGATGGTTCTCAGGTAGGGCTGGCCCTCACCTCTGGTGTATGTATTCTGGTCCCTGACCCTGGTCCCAGACAAAATTCAGATTTGGATGCAACCAACGTTCACAGTGCCTTTAGGACAGGCCTAGATGTTTACTTTGCACATTCGCACTTTTTTTTATCTCAATCTATATAGAATCCTTGGGAGGGAGGAATTATCTGCATTTTACAAGCAATAAAGCTAAGACTCAAAGAGGATCATCTACATGTTATTATACAAAGTTTTTCAGAAGTAGAACCAAAAGTCAACTCAGTTCTTTTGATCCCCAATCCAGGGTACTATCCATTGCACTTCAGCAAAGGCTTCTGGAATAGTACCTTGTGCCTGACACAATGGTCGTAGAGTACAGGCTTTGTATCCCCTTTTACAGCTCTGATCTTCCTCCCTTATTCTTCCCCTCTTCCATGCAGGCTTCCCCCAGCCACTACAGAGCTGGGGGCCAAGTGGGTGCCAATTCCAGAAATGTTTCTGAGGCTGTGAAATGTCCCCTCCAAGGAGCCTGCCTGAGGAGTGGCCAGCCAGCCTTCTGGCCAAGCAGATGCTGAGCAGCCCGGGGGCACAATCCAGCTCTTCTCTCCAAGGCCAGCTGGAGGGATGAGGCATGACAAGTCCATCCCTACAGCTGGCACTTCCCCTACAGCTGAGAGGGGGCCTAAACTACAGGACACAGTCCCAAGACCCTTAAGCCCTGGCAGCGTCCCCAGGTGGGCAGCAGGTGGAAGTGGAAAGAAGCCTGTGGAGCTAGCTGCCAGCGGGGAGAAGGGGTTGGACATGGGGCTGAGGGGCCTCTGGGAACCCCTGTGCCAAGGGGCTGCTGGCACTGGGCAGCAGCACCCCAAAGCCCATGAAGAGTGTGCCCAGAGTAAGTGGCTCAGACCTGGGGCATGGCTCGAGGGTGTCGGGCTGTAGCTGCTGGTCCCAGAGAGTGCAGCCCAGGGCAGGCATCAGGACATGGGTCGGAGGAGAAAGAGTGCTCTAGGAAGAGTCCAGTCCCCGAGTCCTGGCGGTGGCTGGCTGTAGCCTAGTGCATGCTGTCTGGCTTGTGTGGCTGTGCTGCCTGAGTATACATACCCTAGCAACATTCTCCTTGCTCAGCACGGGACATCAGCTCTCCACCTGACCCCTTCCTCCAGGGAGGGGATGGGGAGGCCTCCTAGGGTTAGCAGCAGGAGTTGGTCCTCAGGAATCAGGAGCCCTTGAAAGGAGGAAGCGTGGTTCCCATACAACTGAGGGTTACCCTGGGCCCCATCCTTCCTGAGTCAGCTTGAAGCATTCCAGCATCCTTTCAATAAATGTCTGCCCTTTGCGGCTTGCAATGAATCTCTAAAACTAGTTCCTTGCTGTGATGACGCACCCAGTTTATGAGGCCATTCCCTTCTATCTGCCACCTCTCTCTTGCCACCAGGTGACACATGTAGAAAGTAAAAATGATGTCCAGGTTGTATTAGATTTCCTTGCATACCTACAGCAGTTCCAATACCTGGTGATGGACTGGGAGGAGTACAACCTAAAGGAAAGACCGGGAGCTCACCAGCAGGTCTGCTCCACATCCCCTCCTCAGGGTAAGAATCAGTGTTAGGCTACCTTAAAGGCAGACAAAGCCAGGTGCTTAGTTTGCCAGTAAGGAAGAGCCCCACCTCCTTATTGCTTTTTGTCTGCTTATTCTCTCAGTTACCAACTTCTTTTCCTATTCTGCCAATTTTCCCATCATATTTTGAAACCACATTAGGCTCACATTTAAAATCAAATCTTCCTAGTGAATTGAACCTTTTCTCTGTGAAATACCCCTTTTTATTCCTAGTAATGCTCATTTGCCTTAAAGCCTATTTTAATTATTTTGTGCAGAATATCTTTTGTCCATCCTTTTACTTTCAACTTCTGTAAATTTTTATGTTTTGGATGTATCTTTTGTAAACAGATATTGTCAGTTATCTATACTGTGTAACACAACAACAGCTAGAAAGTGTTCAAATGTTTGGAAGAAATACACTTCCAAGTAATCTATCATTCAAAGAAATAATGTGAATTAGAAAATATTGAGTTGAATAACAAAAATACTAAATATCATAATTTGTGGACTGCAGCTAAAGCCCTCATTAGAGAGAAAGTTATGAAGTATACATTAAAAAGAAGACTGAAAATTAATGAACTAAACAGCTATCTCAAGGAGTTAAAAACAGCAAATTAAACACAAAGTAAAAGAATAAACGTGGGAGCCAAAATTCGCAAAATGTAAAACAAAAATAAGATAGCCAAAAGTTAGTTTATTTTGAAAAGACCCTGACATTGATCAAGAATACAAGAGAGAAGACACAAATGATCAGTTCTATGAATGAAAACAGGCATTAAGAAGATAAGGAGAGGATATTATGGACTATTTTGTATAACAAAAATTTAGATAATATGGACAAAATCCTAGAAAAATAAAACCCAAAGTGAAGAAATAGAAAACTGAAATAGTCGTAATGTGACTAAAGATATTGATTCAATTTTAAACTTCCCTACAGAGAGAACTCCAGGTCCAGATATCCTCACTGGCAAATTCTATCAAACATTTAAGAAAGAATTCCAATGTTAGCTGAACTATATGGAAAAATAAAAGAAGAATATACATTCTAACTCATATTATGAAGCCAGAATACCCTTGATACCAAGGCCTGAATGGAGTGAGTATTAAAAATTTATAGGTCAAGCTCGTGAACAAAAGTGCAAAAATCCTAAACAAAACATTAGGAAAAGGAACCAGTAATACATAAAAGGACAATATATCACAAATTAAATTGGGCTTATTCTAGGAATGCTATATTAACTGCTTAATGGAGAAATATCATACACCTCAATAGATGCAGACCAAGTGTTTGATAAAATTCCACATATATTCATGGTGAGCATGGTAAGTACTCTTAGAAAACTAAGAATTTTTTGAAAAGTCCTTAATCTAATACAGGTTGAGTATACCATCCCTGAAATGCTGTTTCAGATTTTGGAATACTTGCATCATATTTACTGGTTAAACATCCATAATCTGAAAATCTGAAATCTGAAATGAGCACTTCCTTTGAGCATCACGGAGGCACTCAAACAGTTTCAGATTTTGGAGGACTTCATATTAGGTATACTCAACCTATAGAAGGAATCTACATATATTTTTAAAACCTATCATAGTGAAATGTTGAAAGTTTCCCTCTTGACATCAGGAATATGACAAGAATTCACATCATCATCACTTCTAATCAACATTGTACTGGAGGGGTCTGGCCAGTGTCATAAGGACCAGAAATGAAAGTACAAAGCCTCAAAAGGAAAAAACAGAATTATCATTATTTACATGTGGTATGATTGTGTATGGAGAAAATCCAAAAGGACGTAGGGATAAACCAACAAAATAGGCAAGTTTAGCAATGTTGCCCAACACAAAATCAGTATACAAAAATATATACCAGCTCTAAACAGAACACAAGGATTTTTTAAAGATACCATTTACAATAGTGTCAATTTCCTAGGAATAAATTTTACAAAAGACACGCATGACTTCTTCAGAGAAAACTCAAACTTTATTGAGAGAATTTTCAAATTTTCAGTCACATTTTCAATGTGACATCAGCCATGTGTGTAGCTTCAGCTTGTCTTCTTTTTAACTTATGGCTGCCCATCTCCTAAAATATAAACATAACAGTTGAGTTCATTACTTAGCAGAACTTTACTGAGATGACACTAAAAGCACACAAAGAACACTAGTTTTGGTTTCTTAAGATGAAATTAAAACCAGAACGCTAACCACTGCATAGACTTCTATGCTAATGTACATTTTCAGGCATATGTGTACTAATTTTTAAAATGCCTCACTCTAGTGGTACGAGGAAACAAAGACTTCTCAAGCCAGAACAGATTAAATGCTATGAGCCCATTTAAAGATCATTTAAGTAGAGGGCAAAAACAGCCACTGATTTCAGTTTTGTTTTGTTTTGATTTTTTAATCAAACAAAAAGTCCAAGAAGCAAAAAACAAGCAAGCAAACACAGTGTCACTCAAATGTATTGACTAAAAACTTTCTGCTAATTATATATTAGCTAAGGAATTGTTTAGCTGACTAAAGAGAGGTCAAAGAATGCCATTCCATTTGGTTTGTCTCTTTGAGCAAAAGTGCAAAAATAATTCATTGATCTAGTTAAATCTTTATGTGGATTCTTTATACCAGGGTGGCCATTTGTCTCATTGGCGCCTGTTAACCTGATGTTGTATTCATAGCATTCCCTTTCCCTCTCAAAAGTGTCCTGATTTAGATGATAAAAATTACATGGTTGGAGGCCAGATATGCATGTTAAAAAATATATACATGGTCTTATTGGTTTATTTAAGCCACTACCATATAGATGACATTAAAATGTGAGGGAAACTGCTACTGTTTCTCAGTCTAGCTCACAATTTTTTAAAAAATCAACAAACCAACTTGGAAAATTCAAAACATACAGATCTATCTTACTTGTTAGTGCCTAAAAGCGATTTGTGATAAACAATTCTAGCAAATTTTTTTCTTAAAGCAACACTATGTGTCATTTAGATACCCAATTGCCCCTGGGGTATGTTAAGTAATGTATATACTTTTAAAAGTATTTGATCACTTGCCTTGAGTTTTGGAAGATTTCTACTCCAAAGTAATAATACTTTCATATTTTATAATTCAACAACATGGCTTTGACCTAATTCATTTTTCCCCTGACACTGTCTTTGAATCAAGTATTTGGTGTCTGAACTACCTTTCAAATAATATTTGTATGCGAGACTTGTTATTAAAGTATATTATAGAAAAAGAGTAACCCCATGACTTCCATTCCGAATGAATAACGTACCTGCTTCTTTAGTCTTAGCATGCTTAGGATTAGGTGGAGTCTTCTCTTTTACATCAGAGCCATCTCCACGCTCACTCCGAGTCTTTTCCAGATCCATTTCCTGGCAATCACCTTCTACTTTACGTTCTTATATAAATAAAAAAGTTATTGATATAAGTAAGCAGTAAATTATAAATTAGTGTTATTAAATAAAGCTCTGTAGGCTTGTATTCTAACAAATGTGATGCATGAGTGCAATGGGCATTGGAATTTTCTACTAGAAAATGGGGAAGAATATTATCTCTACTATGAAGTTTTCTTTTCCTACGACTGTTTGAGACAACTTAGTTGTCACTTTCACGATCTACATATACTTCTGTTACTGTAAATCACTCATTACAGCAGTTATTTGTTTACATGAATTTCCCTGATTAGATTGTGAGCTCAAGGCAGAAATCATTATCTCATTTATATCCTCAGCACTTAGTACATTACCCGGCACCTAGCAAGCCCCAGTAAATGAATGAAAAAAATGTCTGTAAAAATATTAACATAAGACAAACCCAAATTAAAGAACATTTTACAAAACAACTGGTTTGGATTCTAGTTGTCAATGTCATGATATGCAAAGAAAGACTGAGGAACACTTCCAGATTAAAGAAGACCAGAGAGATATGGCAACTAAATGCAATGAGTAGTCTTGGATTAGATCCTGGATCAGGAAAAAAATCCTATAAAAGACATTCCTAGGCCAATTGACAAAACTGCAATGGACTATATATTAGATGTTTTCTCAATGCTAATTTTCCTGAATTTGATAACTGTTCTGAGGTTATTTAAGAGATTATCCATATTTTTAGCAGATACATACTGAATTACTTACAGAGTAAACAGTTGTGATATTTGAAACTCTCAAGTGGTTCAGCAATAATATATTAATATGGTAAAAACAGGGAGATAAATGGCAAAATGTTATAGCAATCAGTGAATCAAGGTGAAGAATACACAGGAGTTCACTGTACTTGGATAACTTTTCTTTACATTTTAAGTCCTTTCTAAGTAAAAAGTTAAAAAATAAATATATGACAAACGGATTATGGTTCAGAAAGACAAAAGTATTGAAGACTTTTAACGGCAACTAAAAGGATTTCACATTTTTATTTCTCTGAATTATGACATTTTCTAAAAATTGCTATGTAAGATCTAACCATAATATATCTAGGTTTCCTCAAACTTTTAATGCAATGACTTATGCCCAGAAAAATAATATCCCAATAAAACCAAGTTTAACTCATGAAACAGTTTACAATTTTGTCTAAATTTAATGCAGTTTCCTTTTGTTTGCTAATATAGAGTCTTGGCAAGGATTGTATTTTCCAAGTATGCCGAAGAACTCTTAAGATATAAGATAAGTAAAATGCTGAAGAGAAAATTTATCACAAGGACTACAGCAGCTGAAAACTACACTATTCCCTTACCAAGGATTACTTTACAGGTTTCCAGCCAATTTTTAGGGGATGGTTTATTTATTCCTGTTACTAGTAAAAAATCATACATGAAACACAAAATGCTCCTCCATGCCCTTCTCACCTTCGATCGGAGGTGTTCCTTCTCTCTCTTGTCCAGGTTCAATATCCTGATTGTCAGTTGGTGGTTCCTCTTGCTGAGATTCACCGGGCTTTTGAGAGGTGGGGGAGAGTAGATGCAAATAGAATATTGTTATTAATATCATGGCAATAGAAGTCACAAATATACATACTATGTGAAGGTAGCTAGTCACAAATAAATCTGAAGAGGTTTTTCCTATCTTCTCTGTAAGTACTCTTAAGAGAAGTTATTCTTCCTATATAGAATATACTTTAAGGAGTTACCTGCAAGGACCAATAATTCTGGAACCCATTTTCATCTTCTCTGGGCTGTATTATTTATTAATAAGCATGATAGGAAAGTCATAAGACTATTTCCAGACTCTTAAAAACATACATATGCAGACAATATCAGAAAATAAGTCTCCTTGCTCAATGTCTCATTAATGTGATTTAGTTTGCAACTATTTTCAGCAGGGAAGTCCTTTATATAACAGATCTATATTGGTTAACAATGTTTTCGATTTTCTTTCAGAAAAGTACATTTCTGCCAATGGAAATAAGATACTGAAATGTACTCACAGCCACGAATGCAACCACATCGGGAGCCTCCTGACCATCTCCTCTTCCTCTGGATCTTGATCTCACTCGTGCACTCATCGCTGCTGCAACTAGAAGATCGTGAACTGAAGACTGCAAGAAAAAGGAGTAATTATACTCGACTCTTTCCATGGCCATCTGCTGATTGTAATTTTTTTTAATTTTGTGAGATTTCCATAACAGGTCCTGAGTTTATAATAACTACGCCTGGTTTCCAATCACATCAAATAAATCTATCTGCAAACTGCTTTGTTTCTTCCACAGCCAGCTCGGCAGAGAAGTGATCTTCAAGTCCTAGATCAAAACATGGGGTCTTTCCTAAAGAGACTTAATTTCATAACTAAACTCCATTATGAAGAGATTTTTTAATATACAGCCACCCCAGGTCCCCTCCTCCCCAGGTCCCCACTGGGAACTCCGAAACCTGTCCTCTTTCGGCAGTTTCAGGCGCCTCTGGGACTCAAAGATACCTCAAAAAGTACCCCCAAGTTTTGCTCCATCTGATCCCTCTCCCCTCCGTGGCCCAACTTCCTCCCTCGCCCCAGCCCTGCCACAACCACAAGGTCATGGTGGCGCCACCGCCTGTGAGGCCCTTCCTCCTCCGAGGCCACGGACTGTGCTGCCCGACCCTCCTGAAGCCCACCAGCTCCTCCTCACACTTAAACTCCCATGGAGGAACGATCGGTGGACCCACCCACTGAGTCTCAGTCTCAGGTGAAAGAGTCCCGACAATTGGAATGCAAACGGCACCCTCACAGCTCCGCGGCAGTTCACCTCGTGGGTGAAGGGGCTGGTGGGAAGACCCCCAGTGAACACGAGCACTGAGGCAGGCGCTGTCAAGCGCGGGCTGTCCCACCCTTTCCCTGGCCCCCACTGAGGACCCCAGCATCCGTCCTTTATGGGCAGTTTCACATGCCTCCAGGACTCAGATAGTGTCCCGCTCCAAAACTCACAGCATCTTGGCTGACCCTCCTCCCCTTCATGGCCCTCCTTCCTCCCCTGTCCCTGCCCCGCCGCATAGCTGCCTGCTAGGAGAAGGATGATGACCTCGAGGCCCTTCCTTCTCTGAGGCCAGGGACCACAGGGCCCGACCCACCAGAAGCCCGCCGGCCCACTCACTCACACCTGTTCTCACTTACACTTGAGTCAGCAGAGAGCCTGGCGAAGAATGAAGAAGGGAAGAGAAGTGGCACCTACCTGCTTCTGCCTCCTTGTTTAGACCTCAGCAGTGTCAACCCCACCAGCCAATCCCAAACCTCGGGGGTGTGTCACGTGGGTTGTCTTTCCAGCCCTCTCCCGCCTCCTAGAGGCTCTGTGCCACCTGGAGGAAGGGCCTGCTCGGTGCTGAGAAGGGCTTGTTTCTGGCTTCTGGCCCCTCCTGCAAAATGTTCTGTCCTTCTGGATCTAGGAATGTTCCCAGCTCTGCATTTCACCTGCAAATTTACCCTTTAATTTTTTCTCAGTGCTGCTACCTCAGTGGCCCTCAAGAGGGTATTCAGTCTTCCCAGAGATGCGTGAAAGCTTAGGTTCTCAGAGAGTGCAAAGCCATTTTAAGCATGATAGGAATCCAGAAAAAAATGTAAAGGAGAAGGATGATAAACCCACATACATAAATAAGCCTAAACATTTGCACAAAAATCCAGGCCAGGTGCGGCAGCTCATGCCTGTAATCCTAGCACTTTGGGATGCTGAGGTGGGTGGATTTCTTGAGCCCAGGAGTTCGAGACCATCCTGGGCAACATGGCAAGACCCTGTCTTTACAAAAAATACAAAAATTAGCTGGGCATGGTGGTGCACACCTGTAGTCCCAGCTACTTGAGAGGCTGAGGTGGGAGGATAGCTTGAGCCCAGGAGGTTGAGGTTGCAGTGAGCCAAGATCACACCACTGCACTCCAGCTTGGGCAACAGAGCAAGACCCTGTCTCAAAAAATAAAAAATCCTGTGACCCAGCATTTCTACTTCTAGGACTTTAATGTTAAGGAAACTGTCTTGAATGTTGACAAATATTCCTTGCTTGGCCAAACTTTTAAGTCAGGCTTCTGAAACTTCTCCTCCTAGGCCCATCTGTGCATTTCCTTGTAAAACCCAGTTTTAGCAAAGAGCCCTGCTAAGTCAATGTGGCATGAACCCTCCATCCTCAATATCTGATCATACTTGCTATCGCATGGGGTTCTTCATCTTCTACCATCCCCCAGGTGATGTCTGATTCCCCTTGGCCTGTCTTCAGCAAGAATCCTGCTAGGTGGGTTTAGCCAGAATCCCCCTTACCCCTGATGTTTCCTCTTAGTAATTTTCCACCCACGGACCGCCATACTGCTCCTTCGCTATACATTCCCACTGGCCTGCGCTGTATTCAGTATTGAGCCCAATCTCTCTCCCCCACTGCAAGATCCCATTGCAATGGTCCCTATACCCATCACCACAGTCCTAAATAAGGTTTTCCTTACTGTGCTTTAACAACTACCGCTGAATGTTTTTTTTCTTTAACCATGTGAACAAAAATTTGGATACATGGGACTTGCAAAACAGCTTAATTTATAATAGCATGGTCATGGACTTGCTATATAAGTAAATTATGGCACACTTGAAAATGAAATATGGGTGACTACCAAAACCAGTGCTGAATAATATTTCCTGTAATAGTGGTGCTGTTCATTTTAAGTTATTAACTTGAAACATCCAGTTATGTAGCACTGTGTATGTACAATACAATCTCAAAAGAAAAGAGAGGTTCAATAGTGCTACCACACCACCAGCCTTCCTCTCAGACAGTAAGTGTGCTTTGTTCTTGTGCAACCAGCATGTTCTGGGGCTCCAAAGATATATGGTTCTCCAAGGGGAACCCAGCAGATAAAAGGCAGTGCTAGGGGTCATAGGTCTCCTGCACCTGGTGCACGTCAAAGAGCTTCACCATCACCTAGGTGGTCTGATCCTCTGCTGTCAGAGAAGGTGTGGGGGGTTGGGGGTAGGGGGACAGAAGCCCACTGTTACTGCTTTGGGCAAAAGTTAGATGGGTGCCTGCAAGACAGAAAGGAGCTTGCCCTGCACATCCCTGTCCACCCCCTCCTGCCCCCGCTAAACCCCTGGGGGAAAAATATCCTTTCTGTCCGTGCATGCCTGGACCTGGACCGTTCTCAGACTCTGCAGGTTACCCTTAAAGAAGCGCACATTCTTTGAGAGTTAGAAAGATCCCCCATGGCAGAAGTAGAATTGCCAGATCTCCCTCTCCTTCTCTCCCTCTCTCCTACAGATAAGATGTAGAGTCAATACAGAGCCAAGTGTGAAGAATATATAATTCTTCCTTGATATCACCAATCAGGGATAACCACTTTTTATATCTAAGCAGGAGCTGCTCCTACTACTCAGATCTTTATGTAGATTAAATAAAGATTTATTGAGAGACTGAGATCTCACACTCTGCAATCAGTATAAACTGTGGGCTCTAGTCTCAGCCTCCTGTTTCTCCTCAGGTAAAGTGCTTTCATTAGCTCTCAGGTGTTTCCTATTATCACTTGGAAAGGCTATCTGCAGCCTGCTGCCTCCCTGACCTTGGTGCCTGTCGGTTGGCAGCTGCTGTGTTCTCTGCATAGAATCAAGTTTCTCTAGGATGCTGTGAAGGAGTGAGAGGACAGGTAAGGTCCTTTCTGTGTGAGAGCTTAGATCTGAACTGAAAAAGAAATCCCGATTTGCCCAGCACCATGAGCCTTCCCAGAGAACCTCATCCTCAGGCAACATTAGTGCAAAGCAAGCACTCTGATCAAGGATGTAGGTGATCCCAAGCCCTTGTTTGTATCATTGTGATGATTATAGATGTCACTTTCATTGTATTCATTTTATGTCACAGGTGATATCTGCTCCTTACAAATAATCCAATCACTAAAAATTGACTAATTCTACTGTTTTCTGCTATTTGATGGGAGGAAACACCACACTACTATTTGAATTTGCACTTTTGATAAATAATACGTTTGAACATTGTTATTCAAGTAATTCATGCTCATAAACAATCCACAAAATCAGAAAGAGGAGAATCAAGAAACAACTCTGGAGTTCCAGCATTCATTAAAAACCTATCTTCTATTTGTCATTTTAGTGCATGTGTTTCCATATATTTATCATTTTAGATGATCATTCATGCTGCAGCAAACATCCTCATGGACCATTTTCAGTCCACTTCCTTAAACATTTCTTCATGAAAAAATTCCTACATGAAGAAATAGGGGCTTGAGAGTATGTACAACTTGTCTAATGTCACACCCTCTGGCAAGTTATGCCTGGAATTAAATCTGTATCTTTCCGATTCTGGTTTAAGCCTGAATCATAAACATAAACATGTATGCTTCTTCACCTTGTGCTACCCTATGGATCCAGTAGTTCCTTTGAATCCCTCAGCTCAAGGAGAAGCTTAGTAACCCCATGAGCACCATCCATGAGAGGTGATATGGTGTAGGTGCCCACATGTGAAGAATGCAGGACTGGCAGAAGAAACATCATGTGCTAAGTCTTGGAAGCATGCTTGCAAACTGCAGAGGCCACTGGAGCTGGAGACCGAGGCTGTGGGTCAGAGGAGGATCTTTTCTCTGGTGTCCTTTGACCTACTGTATGCCACAATAAGGGCATGAATATAAATATTATGAATATAAATATTTTGTGAGATGATTTTTCTAAACACTGACGGGTAAACATAAAGGCAATTTTCATGATTGCAAAGGAGAGTTCCTGGAAATCTTGACATGGATTGACAAAGTATGTTATTTTAAACTGTTACTCCAACTACCTGTGAACTCCTTCAAATACTACTCATGCCCATTCAGTTGCTGCACACATGCTCATATCTATTCAGATAGCTATTACTTAGCGTCAGCATTTCCGAGTAGTTCACCTGAAGCAACTGGAGAGGAAGGAAGATTCTGTCCTTGACAGCTCCACCATCAGAAGGAGAAGCCCTTGTTTCCCAGTCTCCTTATATAGAAACCACCAGGTTCACCTTTCTGTGCCAACTGAGCCCCATTTCATAGTTGTGCTTGTCACTTCAGTCTTCACTGATGGTGTGCAGGCCTCTCACTTGTGCTAGAAACCTCATCTGGCTTTGGACTTCTTTCTCTTGGGCAAGCCTCCTCTTATGCATGTATCCCTTCACAGGTAATTAGTGAGGGTACGTTGGTCATGCTGGCCTTTGCTGGTTGTTATGTCTCTACCTGTATACCTTTGCCAAAAATCAGTTGTCTGTATAGGTGTGAGTTTATTTTTGGACTCTCTGTGCTGTGCTAATCTATTTGTTTATCTTTATGCCAATGTCACACTACTGTGACATAGTTTTGTAGTAACTCTTGAAATCCTACTTTGACTAATATTGGTCTTTTGCATTTCCATATGAATTATGGAATCAGCTTGTCAATTTCTACCCCCCAAAAAACCTTCAGTAATTTTGATTGAGAATGCACCAAATTTATAGATCAATTTGGGGAGAATTGACATCTTAATAATATTGAGTCTTCAGACCCGTGAACAAGATATATCTCTTCATTTATGTAGGTCTTTTTTTTTCTTTTTTTGTGTTTTTTCAATTATGCAGGTCTTAGTTTCTCTCAGAAATATTTTGTAGTTTTCAATGTATAGATTTTTCATATATTTTGTCAGGTTTATCCCTTATGTTTTTCATGTTTTATGATATTGTAAATGGTATTGTTTTTATTTCCATTTTATTGTTTGTTGCTAGTAGACGGAAATACAACTTATTCTTTATATTGAGCTTGTATCCTGCAATTTTGCTAAACTCACTTGTTGGTTTTAGTAGGTTTTCATTGGTTTAATTAGATTCTATCATGTTTTCTACGTAAACAATTGTGTTATTTGTGAATAGACGATTTTACTTTATTCCTAATCTGCATGCATTTTACTTACTTTCGTTCCATGACTACACTACCTAGAACCTCCACTACAATGTTGAACACAAGTGGGGAAAGTGGAAATCTCTGTCTTGTTCCTGATCATAGGGCAAAAGTTTTCAACATTCTGCATCTATTAAAATAATCATATTTTTTTCTTTTTTAGCTGTTAATAAGGTGAATTTTATTGATTCATTTTCAAGTATTAAACCAGCCTGCATTCCTGAAATAAATTCCATTCAGTCATGATGTATTATTCTTTTAATGTATTGCTGGATTTAATTTGTTAAAATATTGTTTAGAATTTTTGCATGTATATTTATGATGGATGTTGATTTATATTTTCCTTTTCTATTAATATCTTTGTCCAATTTTGGAATTAAGAAATTCTGGCCTCATAGAATGAGTAGGAAAGCATTCTTTCCTCCTCAATATTTTGGAAGATTTTGCATAGAATTAGTATTACTTCTTCCTTAAATATTTGGTAGAATACTTCAGTGATGCCATCTAATCTTGGAGTTTTCTTCTTGGAAACATTTTTAAGCTACAATTTCAATTTCTTTAAAGGGTTATTCAGATACAGAGTTATTCAGCTTATCTATTTCTTCCTGAGTGAGGCTTGGTGGTTTGTGTCTTTCAGATTATTGTCTATTGTATCCTTGCTGATTTTCTGCCAACATGTTCTATCAATTATTGAGAAAGAAATATTGTAATCTCAGACAGTAATCGTAGATTTGTGTATTTCTCATCATGTATTTTGTGACTCTGTTATTAGATGCATAAATATTTGGGGTTCTTAGGATTGTCACTAACATAAATTTAAGAATCCGCAACAAAATATTAGCAAATTGAATCTAGCAATAAGAACAATACAGCACAACCATAGGAAGTTTATTCCAGGAATGCAATGCAAATTCAATATTCAATAATCAATCAATTTAATATTTGATATTAACAGTCTAAAGAAGAAAAATCATATGATAATATCAATTGATGCAGAAGAAGCATTTGACAAAATACAGCATCCATTCATGATAAAAACTCTTGGTGAAGTAGAACTAGAAGGAAATTTTCTCAATTTGTAAAGAGATCTGCAAAACACCGACAGCTAACATTGTATTTGATGGTGAAAGACTGAATGCTTTCCTCCAAAGATCAGAAACAAGACAAAGATTTCTATTCTAACTACATCTGTTCAACATCATGCTGGGAGTCTTAGCCAGCATAATAAGGCAAGAAAAAAGACATATAAGGCATTCAGATTGGAAAGGAAGAAGTAAAATTACCCTATTTGCAGACAACATAATCGTCTACATAGAAAATCCCAAGAAATCTACAAAAAAAACCTTCCTAGAACCAACAAGTAACTTAAGCAAGGCAGCAATATACAAGGTCATCACACAAAAATCGATTGGATTTCTATATATTAACAACATATAATTGGGGCCAGGCATGGTGGCTCAGGCCTGTAATCCCAGCACTTTAGGCGGCTGAGGTGGGCAAATCACTTGAGGCCAGGAGTCCAAGACCAGCCTGGCCAACTTGGTGAAACCCCCATCTCCATTAAAAATACAAAAATTAGCCAGGTATGGTGGTACGCACCTGTAGTTCTAGCTTCTTGGGAGGCTGAGGCAAAAGAATTGCTTGAACCTGGGAAGCAGAGGTTGCAATGAGCTGAGATCGTGCCACACTGCACTCCAGCCTGGGCGACAAAGTGAGCGTCTGTCAAATGTGGCACATATACAGCATGGAATACTATGCAGCCATAAAAAATGATGAGTTCATGTCCTTTGTAGGGACATGGATGAAGCTGGAAACCATCATTCTCAGCAAACTATCGCAAGGACAAAAAACCAAACACCGCATGTTCTCATTCATAGGTGGGAATTGAACAATGAGAACACATGGACACAGGAAGGGGAACATCACACATCGGGGCCTGTTGTGGGGTGGGGGGAGGGGGGAGGGATAGCCTTTGGAGATACACCTAATATTAAATGACGAGTTACTGGGTGCAGCACACCAGCATGGCACATGTATACATATGTAACAAACCTGCACAATGTGCACATGTACCCTAAAACTTAAAGTATAATTTAAAAAAAGCAAACAAATAAAAACAACATAGAATTTGAAACTGAAATTAAGAAAACATTTACAGTCAAAACACTGACGTGCCTAGATATAAATATCACAAAATATGTACAGAATCTGTGTGCTGAAAACTATAAAACACTGATCATAAAAGTCAAAGAGGACCTAAATAAATGGAAATACATGCTGTGTTCGTGATTTGAAAACCCAACATAGTAAAGACAAATTGATATATAGATTTAACACAATACTAATCAAAATCCTAGGAGAACTTCTTGTACATATAAGACAGGCTGATTCGAAAATCTATAAGGAAAAGCAAATGAATTAGGATGGCTAACGCAATTTTGAAGAAAAGTAAGAAAGTTGGAGGAATCTCATTAACTGGTTTTGAAGAGTGCTTGCAGGTAATTTTTAAACTGCCCCTCAATTTGAGTTTAATTGAGTCTCATGATTGGACTAGGATAATGGATTTTGGGGAAGAATACTGTTGAGGTAAAGTACCCTTCTCATCACATAATATCAAAGGGTATGTGATGTAAACATGAATTCTTACTGGTGACATTAACCTTCATCACTTGATTAAGATGATGTATGTCAAGTTTCTCCACTGTAAAATTACTATTTTCCCCTTTTCTTATTCTATTCATTAGAAGTGTATCACTAAGTCCAGCTCACACCCAAGGGGAAGAGAGTTAAGCTCCACCTCCTGCGGGGAAGAATATAAAAGAATTTGTGGATATATGTTAAAATCTCTACAGTAACTAATGCGTATTTGAGGGGAAATACTTTGAGGCAATGCAAATAACCTTTTTCTCCTTAACGTTTAGGCGTCTAATTTTAGTATTAATCCATGGACCTTACCTAGAGCAATTATTACTGTGCTGTTCTAATAGTGATTTTCTATTTCATTTATTCCTTCTACATTTATTGTTTGGAATTATTCCATAAGAAAGATCTGTCTCTTCTCCATTTATTTACTTATTAAATTGTTCATTTATATCAGTATGGACTCATGGATTCCTTTTTATTTTTTGAGTTCTATTCCAATACAGTTGCCATGTGTTTTGTGACTCAGATTTTTCTAGCTTAGACATTGGGACCTCTTTCAGATTGGTTCCTACACACTTTTGATATCACAGTCATCTTTTTTTGTTTTTGTTTTTTAGCTTTTGTTTACTTCCTGGCACTGCATGATAAGACAAGTTCACCTGCTCTAGAATCAGCCATTTCTCCAGGTTTTTGGCTTCCTTGTATTAAGAAATGGTATTTAGAAACTAAGATCTGGACACTGAACAATCTGATTTTTAAAATTATTATAAAGTGACAGTAATCAAGGCACATAGATCAATGAAAAAGAATAGGATCCAGAGATTGGCCCACACAAGTATGGCCAGTTGGTTTTTGACAAAGATGCCAAAGCAGTTCTACGGATAAAGGATAGTATCTTCAGTAAATGGTATGAGGAAAATTGGATGGTCATATGCAACAAAAATTAACCACTATTAAACCTCATACCATATATAAAAATTAACACAAAATGGGTCATATATCTAAATGTAAACTGTAAAACTATAAAAGTTTTCAAGAAAGTTTTATAAAAAGAGACTTTTAGTTTATCAATGAATTCTTAGACATGACACCAAAAGCACAATTCATGAAAGAAAAAAATTGATAAATCAGACTTCATAAAAATTTGATAGTTTTGCATTGTGCTCTTAACACTGTTAATAGAATTAAAAGAAAAACTTCTCCAAATGCATTGTGGTATCCTGGAACATTAAAAGGATATTAGTGGAAAAATTAATGAAATCCGAATAAAGTTTATCATTTAGTTAGTAGTATATTACCAATGTTAATCTCTTAGTTTTGACAAACGTACTGTGGTTATATTAGATGTTAACATTAGGTGAATCTAGGTGAAAAGTATATGAGAAGTTTCTGTATTATCTTTACAACTGTTCTATAAATCATTTCAAAATAAAAATGGGTATTAAACAAAAAAAGTAGCCAAACCTAATAATAAAACAATTAGAGCTACTGCACTTGAAGCCAGAGAGGAGAGGTCAGAGGTTCATCATCTCTATCCCTGCACTCCCAATTTCTTAGGCAGCCTCTGCGAATCCTCTACAGCACCAGTCCTCAACCTTTTTGGCACCAGGGACCAGTTTTGTGAAAGATAATTTTTCCACAGACTGGGGAGTAGGGAGAGATGGTTTCGAGATGAAACTGTTCCACCTCAGATCATCATGCGTTAGCTATATTCTTATAAGGAGTGCACACAACCTAGATCCCTTGCATGCATAGTTCACAATAGGGTTTGCTCTCCTATCAGAATCTAATGCCACCAGTGATGTGACAGGAGGTGGAGCTCAGGTGGTAATGCTGGCTTGCCCACCACTCACCTCCTGCTGTCCAGCCCAGTTCCTAACAGGCCACGGGACTGTACTGGTTTATGGCCTGGGGGCTGGGACCCCTGCTCTATAGAACCCCTGGGTTCCTTGGAGTATGATTCCTAAACCATCCAACTTAATCATTAATAAGATTATAAGATAGAAATAGAAGCCAAACTTAGGCCTGAAGAATAAAAATGGTATTAGTGTCTCTTGATCATTAAGGTTTTTCTATCATAGAAGATCATTAAGTTGAATTGATACAATCTTTTCTTCACAAGGTCAAGCCTTTTGCTGCCCAGCATTTTGACCTTAGAACTTCAAATCACTTGATTCATTGTTCAAGGTATCTTTAAAATGTCAAAGCTAGGGTAATTGGCTTCTTATTATGCAAGAGAAGGGAGGATTAGGCTATAATTTGAGGACATATGTGTATGATAAAATTCTACCTATGTTTACATTTTCATGAGCCCTCTTCAATGTCCTTAAAACAATAAAATACTAACTTCAAAAAAAAGACAACTATAGACTGGGAGATGTTTGTAAATCATCTATCTGACTAAAGCCTTATATTCATAAACTTTAAAGAACTCTCTAAACTCAATAACAAGAAAACACACAACCCAATTTGTAAGTTGGCAAATGTCATGGTCACTAAACCAAAGAGAATATACAGATGGAAAATTAGCAAAGGAAAAGATGCACAGCATCACTGGCCATTTGGGAAATGAAAATTAAAACCGCAAAAGATACCATTACTCACTTACTTGACTCACTGAAAGAAAAGTTACTGACAATATCAAGCATGGGTAAGGATGTAGAACTACTAGATCTCCCATATGTTAATAACATGAGTGCAAAATTGTACAGCCACTCTGAAAGACAGTTTGGCAATTTTCTATAAACTTAAATATATATATATACCATATGACCCAAAAGTTCAGAGATGGAGCAATGAAAAAATTTTGCTCCTATCCCATCCAAGAAAAAAGCTGGTTAAACTGTAAATTAATTACTTTTCTTTTTCTTTTTTTTTCCTTTTTTTTTTTTGAGATGTCACCCAGGCTAGGGTGCAGTGGTGCAATCTTGGCTCACTGCAACCTCCGCCTCCTGAGTAACTGAGATTACAGGCACCCACCACCACGCCTGGCTATTTTTTTTTTAAGTAGAGACATGGTTTCACCATGTTGGCCAGGCTGGTCTCGAACTCCTGACCTCAAGTGATCCGCCTGCCTCGGCCTCCCAAAGTGCTGGAATTACAGCTGTGAGGCACCACACCTGGCCAACTTTTCTTTGACTCATCAGAGGACCAAGGTCATAGGGTAAATGCTATACCAAAATCTGGAGAGAGACAGGCACCTGCAGGGAGACACAGGACTCTGTGCCTTACGCTTACAAGGGGGCAGGAACCAGTGTGTAGATTAAACAATAAATTTTGATGAAGTCCTGGGAACCTAGTGTGAGCTAGCATGAGAATGTGAAGCTCCCAAAAGACTTATTCATGTGAGGTTACCCTCTTGTAGGCTTCTCCCCTAGGACTACCACTGGGCTCACACAGAGAATCCAGAGAAAGATCACCCATGGTGCTGGCAAGAAGAGCAGCTGCTGCCAAACTCCACGTTAGTGCATTTCTCCTATCTCCCTTACAGAAATAAAGGCTTAAGCTGCAGGCACTGATCACACTATAGAAACTAAGGAAGGTGGGTCTGGGCAGAGTTTCAATGGTGACTTCCCTATTTTCTCCCAACTGCTGTGGGGTTGCACCAGTGACCTCAAGCAATAGGTTTTCTTCAGCCTGTGAATTAAGGCTTTTGTTTTATGTGGGGCATTGAGAAGATTGGGCAGAGTGGAGTTTCAACAATGACTTCTGTCACCCTTCCTTAGTCTTCTCAGGATTCTCCCAACCTTCCCTGTCAGTGCCTCCTGGAGTTGCTAGAGGGAAAACCTGCAAGCAAGTGCAAAACTACCATGTCTGCAGCCCCCAGGACCTCACACTCTCACACTAGCCCACACTCAGCCCTTAGCAAGTTATTTGGAAGTTTCTACCTTAATTTTCTTGCTGACATATATGGCATTCAGAGGCATCTGTCTCAGATAATCAAATGCTCAGGTGCTGTGTCTCCCTATAGGTGTTTGTCTTTCTAGATTTCAGGTTAGTTGTTTTCCCAGAAAACTTATTTCCTTGATGATTTCAAGAAAAGTATTTAATTTGAAGTTTGCCCAGCATTTTTCTTGTTGTGAGGATGGAAGTGATGCCCTTTCCAGCCATCTGTATCTCTACACTGAAACCAGCCATCTTTTTACGTTTATCCTACCTATATCATTGTATTTGCAGACAGCATATAGTTAGGTCATGGTTTTTAATTCATTTTGACAATTTCTTTTAATTGGTGTGTTTAGATCATTTAAATTTATTATTGATATAGTTGTATTTAGACCTACCATTTTGTAATTCGTTTTCAGTTTGTTCTGTCAGTTTTTCATTCCTCTGTTTTACCTTTCCTCCCTTGTTTTGGGTTATTTAAAACTTTCAGTATTACATTTTAATATATCTGTTGTGGTTTTTACTATATCCTTGCATACACAGTCGTCCTTCAGTATCCATGAAGGATTGGTTCCAGGACTCTTGTAGATACCAAAATCCATAGATGCTCAAATCCCCGATATAAAATGGCATAGTATTTGCATACAACCTACACACATTCTCCTGTATACTTTAAATCATCTCTAGCTTACTTGTAATACCTGATACAGTGTAAATGCTATGTAACTAGTTGTCATACTGTATTGTTTTTATTTGTATTATTTTTATCATTTTTAATTTTTTTTCTGAATATTTTTTATCCTCAGTTGGTACAATTCGAGAATGCAGAACCTGCACATATGGAGGGCCAACTGTAGTTTTTTTAGTAGTTACTCTAGGAATGACTGCTGCCAAACTCTACCCTGGTGCATTTCTCCTATCTCCCTTACAGAGAGGGAGATACACACTTAACTCTCCACATTCTACTTAGACTCAATGTTTTGTAATTTTAATTGGAATGTAGAAACCTTGCCACCTTATAGGCCTCTTTACCATCCCTTGTTCAAGCTCTAGTTGTCTTATGTATTACATCTGCATACATTGAAAACCCCATCAGACAATGTTATACATTTTACTTTTAAGCATGAAGCATATTTTAAAGAATTCAGGAGAAGAATCATCTATTATATTTACCCAAATATTTACCATTTGTGAGTCCCTAGGTTTGAATCTGAGTTATGCAGGATGAGCGTTGAGAGTATGAGGCCTCTGAATACTTTATCTGTGTTTAGGGTGTGAGGTCTCTGAAATCTTGAGAGTCTGTGTTCTGAGGTTTGATTCTGAATGGTTTGGAGGTCTATGTTCAGGGTGTGAGTTCTCTGAACTCTTTAAGGTCTGTGACTCAAGGTTTGGACTCTGAGCTATAGTATTTGGTGATCTGTGTTCACAAGTGTGAGGTCTTTGAAGGCTTTGAGGACTGGTGTTGTAAGGTTTTAGTCTACAGTCATCATGGGTCTATGTTGAGGATGTGAGGCCTCTCAAATCTTTTGGTATCTTTTTTGTTTTGTTTTATTTTGTTTTTGTTTGTTTGTTTATTTTGAGACGGAGTCTCACACTGTCACCCAGGCTGGAGGGCAGTGGCACTATCTCGGCTCACTGCAACCTCTGCCTCCCGCGTTCACGCCATTCTCCTGCCTCAGCCTCCCGAGTAGCTGGGACTACAGGCGCCTGCCACCATGCCCGGCTAACTTTTTGTATTTTTAGTAGAGACGGGGTTTCACCATGTTAGCCAGGATGGTCTCAATCTCCTGACCTTGTGATCCACCCACCTCGGCCTCCCAGAGTGCTGGGATTACAGGCGTGAGCCACCGTGCCCGGCCAGGTATCTTTGTTTTAATGTTTGAGTCTGAGGTATTGGGAGGTCTCTGTTCAGGGTGAGATGTCCCTGCAATCTATGGGGGTCTGTTTCCAAATGTTTGTTTCACATATTTGGAGGTCCGAATTCATGGTGCGAGGTCTCTGTACTTTTAGAGGATCTGTTTCCCAAAGATTCAGCCTGAGTTATCTAGGGGTCCATATTCAGAGCTCGAAAGGCTTTGAAATTTTCAGTTTCTGTTCCAAGATTTTAGTCTTAGGGATTAGGAAGCCTGGATTCAGGACATACGGTCTTTGAACTTTTGGTGGGTCTAAGTCCACATTTGGGTCTCAGGTATAACATTTGGGGTCTGTCTGTGTTCAAGAAGTGAGGTCTGTGGATTCTTTCAAGGTCTTTGTTCCAAGTTTTTTACTTGAGGTGTTTGGAAATCCATGCTCAGGGTGTGAGGTCGCTGATATCTATTAGGGAGTATGTTCCACATTTTGAGTCTGAGATACTTAGGTGTGTGTACTTATGTTCTCTGAAATATTTCATGGTCAGTACAAAAGTCTAAGGTAACTGGTGATTCTGTGTTCAGAGTGTAAGGTCTCTGAAATTTTTCAGTATTTGCATTGTAAGGTTTGAATTGGAGGTAACTGGGGGTCTGTGATCAACATGCAAAGTCTTTGAAATTTTAGGCTTTGTTCCCAAGTTTTGGACCTATTTTTGCTCTGCATTCAAAGAATTAGGTCCTTGAAATCTTTTAAGATCTGGGTTCCCATTTGTCAATTTTGGCTTTTGTTGCCATTGCTTTTGGTGTTTTAGACATGAAGTCCTTGCCCATGCCTATGTCCTGAATGGTAAAGCCTAGGTTTTCTTCTAGGGTTTTTATGGTTTTAGGTCTAACGTTTAAGTCTTTAATCCATCTTGAATTGATTATTGTATAAGGTGTAAGGAAGGGATCCAGTTTCAGCTTTCTACATATGGCTAGCCAGTTTTCCCAGCACCATTTATTAAATAGGGAATCCTTTCCCCATTGCTTGTTTTTCTCAGGTTTGTCAAAGATCAGATAGTTGTAGATATGCGACGTTATTCCTGAGGGCTCGGTTCTGTTCCATTGATCTATATCTCTGTTTTGGTACCAGTACCATGCTGTTTTGGTTAATGTAGCCTTGTAGTATAGTTTGAAGTCAGGTAGTGTGATGCCTCCAGCTTTGTTCTTTTGACTTAGGATTGACTTGGCGATGCAGGCTCTTTTTTGGTTCCATATGAACTTTAAACTAAAGAGCTTCTGCATAGCAAAAGAAACTACCATCAGAGTGAACAGGCAACCTACAAAATGGGAGAAAATTTTCGCAACCTACTCATCTGACAAAGGGCTAATATCCAGAATCTACAATGAACTCAAACAAATTTACAAGAAAAAAACAAACAACCCCATCAAAAAGTGGGCAAAGGACATGAACAGACACTTCTCAAAAGAAGACATTTATGCAGCCAAAAAACACATGAAAAAATGCTCACCATCACTGGCCATCAGAGAAATGCAAATCAAAACCACAATGAGATACCATCTCACACCAGTTAGAATGGCAATCATTAAAAAGTCAGGAAACAACAGGTGCTGGAGAGGATGTGGAGAAATAGGAACACTTTTACACTGTTGGTGGGACTGTAAACTAGTTCAACCATTGTGGAAGTCAGTGTGGCGATTCTCAGGGATCTAGAACTAGAAATACCATTTGACCCAGCCATCCCATTACTGGGTATATACCCAAAGGACTATAAATCATGCTGCTATAAAGACACCTGCACACGTATGTTTATTGTGGCATTATTCACAATAGCAAAGACTTGGAACCAACCCAAATGTCCAACAATGATAGACTGGATTAAGAAAATGTGGCACATATACACCATGGAATACTATGCAGCCATAAAAAATGATGAGTTCATGTCCTTTGTAGGGACATGGATGAAATTGGAAATCATCATTCTCAGTAAACTATCGCAAGAACAAAAAACCAAACGCCGCATATTCTCACTCATAGGTGGGAATTGAACAATGAGAACACATGGACACAGGAAGGGGAACATCACATTCTGGGGCCTGTTGTGGGGTGGGGGGAGGGGGGAGGGATAGCATTGGGAGATATACCTAATGCTAGATGACGAGTTAATGGGTGCAGCGCACCAGCATGGCACATGTATACATATGTAACTAACCTGCACATTGTGCACATGTACCCTAAAACTTAAAGTATAATAATTAAAAAAAAAAGATCTGGGTTCCAAGTTTTTTGTCTAAGTTGTTTAGACATTTCTGTTCAGGGTGTGATGTCTGTGATCTCTTCGAGAATCTGCATTTAAAGGTTTGAGTCTGAGGTATCTGGAGGTCTGTGTTTGCAGAGAAAGGTCTCTGAAAGCTTTAAGGGTCTGTGTTGTAAGGTATGAATATAAGGTACTTGGGGGTCTCTGGCAGATAAAGGTTTAAATCTGAGATATTTGGAAGTCTGGGTTCAGGGAGAGGAGTCTCAAATTTTTAGTCTCTCAAGTTTGAGTGTGAGGTGTTTGGAGGTCTGTGTTATGTGTGCATGCTCTCTGAAGTTTTTGAGGCCTGCATCCCTAGGTTTGAATCTGAGGTATGTGGGGATCAGTGTTCAGGGTGTGAGGTCTCTGAATAGTTTCTGAGTCTATGTTCAGAGCATAAGCTCTCTAAATTATTTGAGGGTCTGTGTTCCAAGGTTTGAATCAGGAGTTCTGAGGGGTCTGTGATCAGGGAGTGAGAGGTGTCTGAAGTTTGTTTGGTTTTTGTTTGTTTGTTAGTTTGTTTTGTTTTTGTTTTGTTTTGTTTTGTTTTTTGAGACAGGGTCTTGCTCTGTTGGCCAGGCTGGAGTGCAGTGGCATGATCATGGCTCACTGCAGCCTCAGACTCTCAGGCTCAAGCAATCCTCCCTCCTCAGCCCCCAGAGTAGCTGGGACTACAGGCATGCACCACCATGACCAGCTAATTTTTTTTTTTTCTGTAGAGACAGGATCTCACTATGTTGCCTGGTCTGGTCTCGAACTCCTGGGCTCCAGCGATCCTCCTACCCTTGGCTTCCTAAAGTGCTGGGATAAGCCACCATGCCCGGCCTGGTGTCCAAACTTATTAACTGTCTGTGCTCCATTGTTTCAGCCTGAAATATTTTGGGGTCCGTGATCTGAGTGTGAGGTCTCTCAGTGCTTTAAGGGTATTAGTACCAAGATTTGCTTGTGTTCTATGAGGATGTGAGTTCCAGGTTGGAGATTCTAAAGTGCTTTGATGATGTGCATTCCCAGGTCTCTTTCTGACATAACAAGGGATCTGGATTGTATGTTAGGTCTCTGAAATCATTAAGTGTCTGTACTTCAAGCTTTTAGTCTACATTGTTTGGAAGTCAGCAACCAGAGTGTGAAGTCTTGAACACTTTGAGGGTTTTTTTTCCAAGTGTGGAGTTTGTGGTATTAGGAGATTTGTGTTGAGGGTGTGAAGTCTCTGAAATCTTATAGTGTCTGTGTTCCAAAGTTTCAGTCTAAGATACAGTATTGGGCCAGTGTTTAGGCTGTGAGATATCTATAATTTTAGGGGATCTGTTTTCCAAGTACTAATCCTGAGATATTTCGGAGTCTGAGTTCAGCATATGAGGCCTGACTTGTTGAATTACTTTTTAAAAATAAAATTGAGTCGGAGGTACTGGAGTCTGGGTTTAAAATGTAAGGCCTTTGAACTCTATGACGGTCTGTGTACTAAGGGTAGAGATTGATGTATTTGCAGATAGTTGTTCAGGGTGTGAGTTCTCTTTGAAGGTCTGTGTTTGAAGTTTGAAGCTCAGGCATTTGGGATCAGTATTTAGATTGTAAGTACTCAGAACTCAGTATCTGTGCTTTCATGTTTCCTCTATCTGCATTCCAAGACTGAATCTGAGGGATTTGGGGGTTCCGCATTCAGTGTTTGAAGGCTATGATTATCATTGAGGGTTTATCTTTCATTGTTTGAGTTTGAGGCATTTCAGTATTGGAGTTTGGAATGAGAGGTCTCTGAACTCGTTGAGGGCCTATTTTTCAAGTTTTTTCCTACGGTATTTAGGGCAAATGTTCAAGATACAAAGTCCTTGAGCATCTGTGACCTGTTTTCTCCTGCATTAATTTAACTCCTGGGAGTGAGGTTCTTGATTTTTTTTTTGAGACTCCATGTCCCAGAGTTTGAGTCTCAGGTGTTTGGGACTCTATGTTTAGGATGTAATAGTCTCTGAATTTTTTGAGGGTCTGTGTCCTGAAGTTTTAGTTGATGTTTTTACGGATCTATGTTTAGGGTGTGAGGGCTCTGAAATCACTGAGGATCTTTGGTACAAATTCTGAATCTGAGCTTCTGGGGGTCTTTATTCAGGGTGTGAGGGTTCTGACTCTTTGAGATTGATGGGTCGGGATTGTGGGAGACCATAATATGCCTCCCTCAAATAAGGATTGTTGAGCTGAACACAATTAAGAGAAAATAGGCACAGGAGAGCTTTCTGCCCTCCCTCTATTTGCCTAAAAACTGGACATAATTTATAATAACAAAGGTATCCTGCTCCCCTCCCTACAACCAGGAAGAGTGAAGGTTAACAAATGAAGACAGCTTTAGACTTTCATCAGCCTGGAGATGGTTCCAGAGGAATTTATATTGGCAAGTTTTGCTAACTCACCTTTATCTGCCATTTGTTTGTCTTTCCCCAACTTGCTGCCTATAGATACTCAAGATCCTTTTCCTTTGTCTTGTGACTTATCTGAAAAGTTACTGTTCTTTGTTAATAAGGCTATATAAGCTGTAATTCAAAGCCATCTCTTTAAGAACTACTAATTATGTGGGCGTTCCCCATGTATATATGAAATATACGTGTTAAAAAACCTTCTGTTTTTTTTTTCTCTTGTTAATCTGTCTTTTGTAACAGGGGTCCATTCCAACTAAGAACCTGTTGGGGATTATATTACTACTCCCCCACAGGGTCTTAGGCATTTGGTGATATATAATTAGGGTATGAGGTATCTGGTTCTTTGAAGGTTTTTTTAATATATATATATAATATATATATTATATATAAAATATATATTATATATAAAATATATAATATATACACACATTTATTTAATATATAATATATTAAATTAATATAATATATTAAATATTTGAGATATATTAAATACATATATAATATTATATATAATTATATTAAATAATAAATATTTATTTTCATATTTGTATATAATTATATACTATATAATTGAGTTTGAGTTATATGCACATCTGCATTTGGAGTGTGAGATCTCTGAGGTCTCTGAGGGTCTGTGTCCTATATAATGAATTTGAGGTATTTGCACATCTGTGCTTAGAGTTTTAGTTCTGTGACATCTTTGAGGGTCTATGTTCCAAGACTTGAGACTAAGGCATTTTATATCTGTTTTCTGAGTGTAAGCACTCACAAATATTTTAGGGTCTGTGTTTTAATGTTTATATGACATATATGGGTTATTTTTAAAAGGCATAAATTCTCTGAACTCATTGAAGGTCTGTGGTCCAAGGTTGCTGTTGAAATGTTTGGAGTCTCCTTCAGGGTATGTGATATCTGAAATCTTTCAGGTTTTGTGTCATGAGGTTTGAGTCTCATTTGTCTGTAAGCTAATGTACTGGGTTGAGGTCTATGAATTCATTAGGTGAGGGTCTAGGTTCCAAATATTGAATCACTAGTATTCAATACTCAGGTTGTGATGTTGTCATTCAATATTTAGGTGTTCAGGTTGTGATGAGGCAGAACACTCACATGGTATGTGTTCCAAGTTTGGAGTGTGAGGTGTTTGGAGTCTCTTTTCAAGGTTGAAGGTATCTGACCTCTTTGAGGATTTGTTTCCTAAGTTTGCTTCTGGGATTTTTGTTGTTGTTGTTGTTGTCATCTAAATTCATTGTGTGAGGTCTCTGAACTTTTGAGAGTCAGTGTTCCAAGATTTATGTGTGTTTGTCATGTAGTAAGAAGTATATATTTGTTCTCTATCCCTCCCAAAACCATTAGGATCTCCAAAGTGATGTGTCTTTGGCATGCTAATGGATTGATTGGTGGCTATGGGCTCCTAGATAGCCTCAGGATGGGGGCTGGTTGCCAGGGGCAATGATTAGAGGGTTGGAACTTTCAGCCCCACCACTGACCTTGGAGGGGAGAAGGGCTAAAAGTTGAGAGATCCTGTCCAACAAGCATATGAAAAAATGTTCAACATCAACTAATCATTAGAGAAATGCAAATCAAAACCACAATGAGTTACCATCTCACACCAATCAGAATGGGTGTGAGATTAATTATTAATTATATTTATTATAGTATATTAATTATATTAATATCTTATATTAATTACATAATATAATTATTTATATTATATAATTAATATAATATAATTGTTTATCTTAATATAATTATATCATGTAATTATTTATCTTAATCAACTTATATCATATATTTATCTTAATATAATTATATCATATAATTATTTATCTTAATATAATTATATCACATAATTATTTATCTTAATATAGTTATATCATATAATTATTTATCTTAATATAGTTATATCATATAATTATTTATCTTAATATAATTATATCATATAATTATTTATCTCAATATAATTATATCATATAATTATTTATCTCAATATAATTATATCATATAATTATTTATCTCAATATAATTATATCATATAATTATTTATCTCAATATAATTATATCATATAATTATTTATCTCAATATAATTATATCATATAATTATTTATCTCAATATAATTATATCATATAATTATTTATCTTAATATACTTATATCATATAATTATTTATCTTAATATACTTATATCATATAATTATTTATCTTAATATACTTATATCATATAATTATTTATCTTAATATACTTATATCATATAATTATTTATCTTAATATACTTATATCATATAATTATTTATCTTAATATACTTATATCATATAATTATTTATCTTAATATACTTATATCATATAATTATTTATCTTAATATACTTATATCATATAATTATTTATCTTAATATACTTATATCATATAATTATTTATCTTAATATACTTATATCATATAATTATTTATCTTAATATAATTATATCATATAATTATTTATCTTAATATATTTACATAATTATTTATCTTAATATAATTATATCATATAATTATTTATCTTAATATATGTATATAATTATTTATCTTAATATACTTATATCATATAATTATTTATCTTAATATAATTATATTAATTAATATAATATACTACTTACAATATTATTATATTATATTTATTATATAATTATAATTATTAAATATTAATTCTTAATTATAATAACGAATGTTTAATAATTAAAATTATATTTATATAATTAATATGTAATTATATAATTAATTATATAAATATGATTATATAATTTATGTAATTATATAATTAATTATATAAATATGATTATATAATTTATGTAATTACATAATTAATTATATAACTATGATTACATAATTTATGTAATTATACAATTAATTATATAACTATAATTACATAATTTATGTAACTATATAATTAATTATATAACTATGACTATATAATTTATGTAATTATATAATTAATCATATAACTATGATTATATAATTTATAATTATATAATTAATCATATAATTATAATTAATTATAATTATAATTAATTATATAGTTATAATTAATTATATAGTTATAATTTATATAATTATATAAAATATATAATTATATAATTATATAAAATATATAATTATATAATTATATAAAATATATAATTATATAATTATATAAAATATATAATTATATAATTATATAAAATATATAATTATATAATTATATAAAATATATAATTATATAATTATATAAAATATATAATTATATAATTATATAAAATATATAATTATATAATTATATAAAATATATAATTATATAATTATATAAAATATATAATTATATAATTATATAAAATATATAATTATATAATTATATAAAATATATAATTATATAATTATATAAAATATATAATTATATAATTATATAAAATATATAATTATATAATTATATAAAATATATAATTATATAATTATATAAAATATATAATTATATATTATATAAAATATATAATTATATAATTATATAAAATATATAATTATATAATTATATAAAATATATAATTATATAATTATATAAAATATATAATTATATAATTATATAAAATATATAATTATATAATTATATAAAATATATAATTATATAATTATATAAAATATATAATTATATAATTATATAAAATATATAATTATATAATTATATAAATAATAATAATAATTAATTATTTAAAAGTAAAAAATAACAGCTGCTGGTGAGGTTGCAGAATAAAGGAAATGCTTATACACTGCTGCTGGATATGTAAATTAGTTCAGCCATTGTGGAAAGCAGTTTGGCGATTTCTCAAAGAACTCAAAGCAGAATTACCATTCGACCCAGCAATCCCATTTTGGGGCATATACCCAAAGGAATATAAATCATTCAGCTATAAAGACACATGCACATGTATGTTCATTGCAGCAGTAGTCACAATAACAAAGACATGGAATCAACCTAAATTCTATCAATGGTAGACTGGATAAAGAAAATGTGGTGCATATACACCATGGAATACTACACAGCCATTAAAAAGAATACGATCATGTCCTTTGCAGCAACATGGATGGAGTGGGAAGCCATTATTCTAAGTTAATTAACACAGGAACAGAAAACCAAATACTGCATGTTCTCACTTATAAGTGGAAGCTAAACACTGAGTACATATGGACACAAAGAGGAGAACAGCAGACACCCAGGACTACTTGAGGGTGGAAGATGGGAGGAGAGTGAGGATCAAAAAACTATTTATTGAGTACTATGCTTATTACTTGGCTGGTAAAATAATGTACACCAAACCCCCATGACATGCAATTTACCTATATAACAAACCTGTACATGTACCCCTGAACCTAAAATAAAAGGTGAAAAGAAATTATTTGGATTGTAATAGAAGGAAAATGAGCGTAAATCTGGCTGGGTGCAGTGGCTCATGCCTGTAATCCCAGCATTTTGGAAGGCCGAGTTAGGCAGATCACTTGAGGTCAGGAGTTCAAGACCAGCCTGGCCAACATGGTGAGACCTCGTCTCTACTAAATATACAAAAATTTGCTGGGTGTGGTGGTAGGCACCTGTAATTCCAGCTACTCGGGAGGCTAACGCAGGAGAATCACTTGAACCCAAGAGGCGGATATTGCAGTGAACCGAGATCAGGCCACCGCACTCCAGCCTGGACAACAGAGTGAGATTCCGTCTCAAAAAAAAAAAAAAAAGGAACATAAGTGTAAGTCTGTACAAAGATAAATATTTTCCAAATGAAATTCCAATAAAAAGTTTTATTTAAAAGATTGAGTGATTTAACTGATGAAGCCTCCATAGAAACACAAAAGGGCAGGGTTTAGAGAGCTTCAGGGTTGTTGAACTCATGCAGGTGCCTAAAGGTTGGTGCACCAGGAGAGGGCATGGAAGCTCCATGCCCCTTCCCACTTACATTGCCCTATACATCTCTTCATCTCCCCATCTCTATACTTTGTAATATCCTTTATAATAAACCAGTAAATGTAAGAAAGCATTTCTCTGGATTTTGTCAGCCATTCTAGCAAATGATTGAACCCAAGGAGGGGGCCGTGGGAGACAATTTATATCAGTCAGAACTACTGAAGGTCTGGACTTGCAATTGGGTCCTGAAATGGAGGGCAGTCTTGGGGGACTGAGCCCTTAACCTATGCGATCTGATTCTAACTCCAGGTAGATAGTGTCAGAATTGAGTTAAATTGTGGGATATCCAGCTGGAGTCTACTGGAGAATTGATGTGTGCAAAAATTCCCATGTATCTGGTATCAGAAGTGAAGTATTGAGTGATGTGAGAGTATAATAGGAGAAAAAAGTTTGTTTTTCCTATATTCGGTGGTATTTGGGTATTTATGTTCTGGGTGTAAATCATTAAATCTTTGAAGACTTCTGTTCCAACTTGAGAATCAGAAGTGTTTCATTCCTCTGAGCAGGGAATGAAAGGTCTCTGAACTAATTGTGTTCCAGTGTTTAAATCTGAATCATTTTGGGATCTCCATTCAAAGTGTGAGATCTTTTTGACAGTATTTTTTTCATAGGATTGAGTCTGAGGTATTTGTTCTTCTGTGTTTAGAGTGTGAAGTCTTTGGATTTTGGGAGCCTGTGACATAAAATTCCAAGTTTCTGTATTGTGGGACTTTCTGTAGGGTTTTGGTCTCTGAAGTCATTGAGGGTCTTTGTTACAAGGTTTGAATCTGAGGTGTTTGGGTCTGAACTCTTTTAAGGTTTTTGTCCTAAGTTTTGTTCTGAGGTTCTAATGTCTCTCTTCAAGGTGTGAGATCTCAGAGACTCAGTACTCTTGGAGATTCTGTGTTCCAAGATTTGAGTTTGTGGTATTTGGGGATTTATATTTAGGATGTGAAGGCACTGACTTCTTTGAGGGCCTGTGTTCCAGAATTCAAATCTGAGATATTTGCAGGACTGTGTTCACAGAGTGGTACCTGGGGATCTCTTTTCAGGGTATGACTTCTCAAATCTTTCAGGTTCTCTCCCAAGATTTGAGTCTGAGTTGACTTGTTTTCAGGGTATAAAGTGTCTGAATTCTTTAAAGGTCTGTATCACAAGGTTTAATTCTGAGCTATTTGGGGAGTTTTCAGGGAGTAAGGTTTCTGAACTCATATAGGCCTCTTCCAAGATTTGAGCCTGAGGTATTAGAAACTGAGTTTAAGGTGTGAAGTCTCTGAACTTTTAAATGTTCTATGCCCAAAGTTTGAGTATTAGATATTTGGGGGTTCATATTCAGGATGTGAGGGCCTTGAAATCTTTGCAAGTCTGTGTGGTTTTTTTTTTTTACATTTTAGCCTTAGGTGTTTGGGAGTCTGTGTTCAAGGTGTGTGAGGTGTCCAGACTCTTTCAGGGTCTGTGTGCCAAATTTTGAGACTTAAGTATTTGGCATACTCTGGTTAGGATGTGAGTTCTCTGAACTTTCTGAGGGTCTGTGTTTCAAGATTTGAGTCTCAGGTGTTGGGCAGTCTATGTTCAAGAGATGAAGTCTCTGAAAATCCTTTGAGGTCTTTTTTTCAAGTTTTTGATCTCCGGTATAGGTGGTCTGTGCTCAGAATGTGAAGCCCCTGAATTCTTTGTGGATACATATCCACATGGTTTGAATCTGAGGCTTTGGGGATCTGAGCCCAGGATGTGTTGTCTCTGAACTTTTGAGGGTCTGTGTACCAAGTTTTAAGTCTTAAGTATTTGGAGTACTCTGGCCGGAGTTTGTGGTCTCTGACTTTTTGAGGGTCTGGGTTGAAGATTTCCATATGTAATGTTTAGGGCATCTGTGTTTAAGGTCCCAGAAAATTTTTGAGTGTCTGTTTTCTAAGATCTGAATCTCAGATATTTGTTGCCTGTGTTCAGGTTGGGAGCTCTCTGAATTCTTTGAGGGTATGTATCCTAAGCTTTGGAGCTGAGATTTCGGGGGTCTATGTTCATGGTGTAAGGCCCCTGAACTCTTTGGCATTGTGCGTCAAGGTTTGAGTCTGAGGTAATTAGTGGTCTGTGTTCATAAAGTGAGGTTTATGAACTTATTTAGAGCCCTTTCAAAGATTTGAGTCTGAGATATTCAGGGACTGTGTTCAGGGTGTTAGTCTCTGAAATTTTAGTGGGTCTGTATCCCAGGTTTGAGTCTGAGGTATTTGTTGAGTCTGCTTTCAGGATATTAGGTCTCTGAAATCTTTGAGAGTCTGTGTTCCAAAATTTTAGTCTGAGGTATTCAGGGGTCTATATTCAAGTTAGAAGGTCTCTGAAATCTGTGGGGGTCTGAATCTCAAGGCTTGACTCTGAGATATTTAGGTGTCTGTTCAAGGTGTGAGGTCTCTGAATTCTTTGAACATCTTTGTCATGTCCCAAGGTTTTAATTCTGTGTAACTCAGGGTCTGAGTTAATGGCTTGTGCAATCTGAACTCTTTGAAGGTCTGTCACAAGGTGTGAGTCTGAGATATTTGATGATGTGTTTTCAGTGCATAAAGTCTCTGAACTCTCTCAGAAACTATGTAAAAAGATTTGATTCTGAGGTTTTGGGGGGTCTGTGTTGGTGTGAGGTCTCTTAACTCTTTGGGGGCTCTGTTTTCCAAAGATTTCCTGATTCTGAGGTAATCACGGGTCTGTTTTTAGGGAATGAGGTTTCTGAACTCATTTAGAGTGCTTTCCAAGGTTTGAATATAAGGCATTTTAAGACTCTGTTCAGGGTGAAGTCTCTGAACATTTAGAAGATTTGTACCCCAAGATTTGAGTCTGAGGTGTTTGGGGTTTGTATTCAGGTTGTGTGGTCTCTGAAGTCTTTGAGATTCTGTGTTCTGAGGTTTGGGTACGAGGTACTTGAGTGTCTGTATTTAGTGTGCAAGGTATCTCAACTCTTTCATGATCTTTGTTCCAAGTTTGGGTCTAAGGTCTTTGGAGTCTTAAGTTTAGTGTGTGAGGTATAGTTGAGTGTCTGTGTCCCAGGTTTTTAATCTGAGATATTTGGGGAGTTCATGTCAGGGTATGAGGCCTCCAAACGCATTGAGTGTCTATGTTTTAAGGTAGAGACTTTGCTATTTGTTGGTTTGTGTTTAAAGTGTGATGTCTTTGAAATCTCTAAGGGCCTTTATTCCAAGGTTAAGTGTGAGGTTTTGGGGTTGTGTTCAGGGTATGAGGTCTTTGAATTATTTGGGGTTCTGTATTCCAAGATTTAAATCTGAGGTGACTGAATGAAGTACCATTTCCTATTGATGGGTCCTATAAATGAATAGCCAAGTGGTAGAGGGGATTTTAAAAAATCATAAGCACATTTCCAAAATGATGTCTGTAAATTTAAATGCCCTAAATAAATCTTGCTTTTGCTTGCTATAGATTCCATTATATTTTCAGAGGGAAAGGAAATGTTTGTCCTGAAGACAGCATAACAGTTGTTTTTAAAATGCAGCACATAATTGACAGGAAAAGTATTTCTCAGAAAAATATATTGTTTATAGTAATACAGGTATGTCCTCCATTAGCAGTTGTTTTAGAGGAAGAACTCTTGTGTACATCATATTTTTCTAAACCAAATAATATTCCAATTCCAAGCGCATTAAAAATCAGGACTATGTTTAAAGAACACCTCAAATGCCACATCCTGTACAAAACTCCCTTAGTCTTGTAGATGCTAAAATCTTACCTAAAACCTTTCTGGAAATCCAGCCCACTCACCACACTTACCTCTTATTCGCCCATCTTCACTCCTATGGCATTATTATAACATGAATTTTTTTGTGAGATTTAGTTTCACACTATCTGTTGTGCCTCTTCCCACTGAGGGCAAAGATTATCTCTTCTTCTCTCAGTATCTCTGTTCCCTACCACAATGCCTGACTCATAGTGGGTGATAGATATTACTGCTGTTATGTTTTTATCCATTAATTAATTAATTAATTATATTTGTTTATTTATTTATTTATTTATTTATTATTTTTTGGAGACAGAGTCTTGCTCTGTCTCCCAGGCTGGAGTGCAGTGGCATGATCCTCAGCTCGCTGCAATCTCTGCCTCCCAGGTTCAAGCAATTCTGCTGCCTCAGCCTCCTGAGTAGCTGGAACTACAGGCGCATGCCACCATGCCTGGCTAATTTTTTGTATTTTAGTAGAGACAGGGTTTCACCGTGTTGCCCAGGCTGGTCTCGAACTCCTGAGCTCAGGCAATCCGCCCACCTCCGCCTCTCAAAGTGCTAGGATTACAGGCGTGAGCTACCGTGCCCGGACCCATTACTTTAATAAGACATCATGCCTTTAATTCTCTCCATCTCAAGGTGCCCTGCATTGTCACTGACAGTGTTGAACTGCTTTCAAGTGTTCCTATAAGGACCCATGGTGGACATTAATTAACTACCCAGTCCCCCTCCAATGAAGGGCTTATTACCTCAGTTGCTGGGTGTGCTATTATCAGACAGCTGCCAGCCCCTTCAAGGACTGTCTCAACTGTAGGCAGATGCCTCACTAAAGATCACACTCCTTCCCTGGATAGCCCCCATTTAATGACTGATCAACATAGGGGTATAAAGGCACAGTCATCTAGACCCAACTCAGAATAACTGATGGGCCATTCAAGAGCTTCCCAAGGAGGTGACCATGCAGAAATTTGGTCTGAATCAAAGTTTGACTTCTTTCCCCACTTGACATATCTATGTTGTCAAATTTGTTGGCTGAAAGTTGTTTACTATTTTTCTTATTATCCTTTGAATGTCTGCAGGGTCCCTGGTGAAAATCTCATGTATGTTCCTAATATTAGTGATTTGTTTCCTCTTTTTAGTTTTCTTCTTTAGTTTAATTAGAGATTTGTCAAGTTTGTTGATCTTTTCAAAGATCTGCTTTGGATTTGTTAATTTTCTCTATTATCTGTTTCCTATAATGTTGAGTCCTATTATTATCATTATTTTTCCTTCCTTCTTGTTACCAAGGGTTAACTTTGTACTTTTTTGTTTAGCTTCTTAAGGGGAAACCTTAGATAATTGATTTTATGTACTTCTTTTCTAATATTACCATTTAAAGCTATAAATTTCCCTCTAAGTATCTCTGTAGTTCAATCCCCTGAATTTTGATCTGTTCTACTTTATCATTCAGCTCAAAACATTTTCTAATTTCCCTTGTGATTTCATTTTTGACCCATGAATCATTTAAAAGTGTGTTGTTTAATTTTCAGATATTTGGAGATTTCCAATATATCATATTATAATTGATTTCTAATCTAATAACCATAGAATGTACTCTGTATGACCTTGACCCTTTAAAATTTATTGAGGTATATTTTAAGGTTCAGCCTCTGATCTATTGTGGTGAAATGTATCATGTGCTCTTGAAAAGACTTTATATTCTGTAACTGTTGCATGAAGTATTCTATAGATGTCAATTAGGTCAAGGTGCTTGATAGTGATCTTCAAACCTTCTATGCCTTCTACAATTTTTTTGGTCTCGTTATTCTATCAAGTAAGAAGGGTTGTTAAAATCTATTACAGTTCTGTCTATTTTTACTTTATGTGCATTGAGACTCTATCATTAGGTGTATACCATTTATAATTGTTACATATTTCTAAGGTACTGTCATCTTTATGATTATGACATTTCCCTTTCATTTGTGATAATACTGTCTTCAAGTCTATTTTGTCTGATTTATAAAACCCACTCCAGTCTTCTCATATTTTTTTTCCTGTGTATAGTATAACTTTTCTATCCATTTACTTTTGAAACTCTCTGTCTCTTTATATTTAAAGTATGTCTTTTATGTGTAGTATTTAGTAGGGCCTGGCTTTTTATTTATTCTATGTATCTCTGCATTTTAATTGAATTGTTTATACTGTTAACATTTAATGTAATAGTTGGCAGGGTTGTATTTTGGCTCTGAAGTTATTGGGAAGGGACTTGTTCTGTTTATTCCTTCTGGCTTTTATTTGCTTATTTATCTGTTCTTTTTCCCCATTTCCTGCCTTCTTTTGAATTATTTGAATATATTTGGTCTTCCTTTTAATTTATCTGTTGTCTTTTTTGTCTCATTATTAGAATTATAATATACACATCTAACCTTTCACAGTGTCTAGTTTGAATTTATATCATACCACTTGATGTACTTGCTTTGAGTTTAATTTGCTATGATTTTTCTAGTTTCTCAAGATGAAAGCTAAGGTCATTGCTTTGCAAGCTTTCTTCTTTTTTCCTTTTTTTGTTTGTTTTCTTTTCCATTTCTTTTTTTTTTTTTTTTTTGAGACGGAGTCTTGCTCTGTTGCCCAGGCTGGAGTGCAGTGGCGTGATCTTGGCTCACTGCAAGCTCTGCCTCCCGGGTTCACGCCATTCTCCTGCCTCAGCCTCCCGAGTAGCTGGGACTACAGGCGCCCACCACCACGCCCGGCTAATTTTTTTTAATGTATTTTTAGTAGAGACGGGGTTTCACCGTGTTAGCCAGGATGGTCTCGATCTCCTGACCTCGTGATCCGCCTGCCTCGGCCTCTCAAAGTGCTGGGATTACAGGCGTGAGCCACCGCGCCCAGCCTTCTTTTCCATTTCTTAATTGACAAATAGCATTTATATATATTTATGGTATACAACATGATGTTTTGATAACTGTATACATTATGGAATAGCTAAATCAAGATAATTAATACATATATTACCTCACATACTTATCTATCTTTGTGATGAGAATATTTAAAATCTACTCTCTTAGAAATTTTCAAATATACAATATATTGTTATTAACTATAGTCTACAACTTTCTTAGCTATGAATTTCTTCTTTTCTAATACGGGAGTTTGATGTAATAAATACTCCTCCAAGTATGCCTTTAATGGCATCCCACAAATCTTGATATACAGTACTTCTATTTCCATTTAGCTCAAATACTTTTTAATTTCCCTTTGATCCATGGGTTATGTAGAGTTATTTAGTTTCAAAACGTTTGGAGATTTTCCAGAGATCTTTATGTTATTGATCTCTAATTTCACTGGAGTCAGAAAATAGACTTTGCATGACTTGAATCCTTTTAAACTTATTGAAATCTATTATATAGCTCAGAATATCTTGGTGCATGTTCCATAGGCACTTGAAATGAGAATGCATTCTGCATTTGTTGTGTGATGTGTTCTATAAATACCAATAGGTCAACTTGATTAAGAGTCTCGTTCAAATCTTCTATATGCTCACTGATTTTCTGTCTGCTTGTTCTATCAATTATTGAAAGAGGTACTGAAACCTCTAACTGAAGTTGGAGACTACCTATTTATGCATGTAGTTCTGCTAGTCTGGGGAAAGGTGATTCTGGCTCCTATTACTCCATCTTGGCCAGAAGCAGAAGCCTACCACTTCATGTGAAATGTAGAAACATTGCAAACATATAGTTCCCTTTATTCCACTCCCAGTGACCTGTATGTTACAGTGGTCAGATATATTACATCTACATCTATGAAAACCCTCATCAGACAATATTATAATTTTTTGTTTAAGCAAACATATGTATTTTAGAAAACTTCAGAGGGAAAATTATATTTACCTAGTTATTTACTATTTCTGTTGCTCTTCCATCATTACCAACTATCTTCATTTCCTTCTTATATCATTTCCCTTCAGCTTGAAGAACTTCCTTTAGTATTTCTTAATAGAGCAGGACTGTTGTTTCTTTCATCTGAGTATGTCTTTATTTTACCTTCATTCCTGAATAATATTTTCACTTGAAATAGATCTCTGGGTTGACCGTTCTTTTCTTTCAGGACTTCAAAGATGGCATTCCACTATCTTCTGGCTTTCATGATTTCTGATAAGAAATCTGCAGCCATTTGAATTGTACCTTTCTATGTAATGTGCCATTTTCTCTGGCAACTTTCAAGACAGGTTTTCTTCCTCTTTGCTTTTCAGCACTTTGATTATGATGTGTCTGAGTGTGTGGTGGTCTTTTACCAAATTTGGGGAATTTTCAGCCATCATATCTTTAAATGTCTTTTATATTACTATCTCTTTTTTCTCTCCTTCTGGAACTCCAATTACACTAATGTGAAAATTTTTGATATTGTCCTATTGGTTTCTGAGGATCTGTCCATTTAAAAACTAATGTCTCTGATCTAAAAATTATATCATTTTTATTGATCTAGGTTCAAGTTCATTGACTCTTTCCTCTATTTTCTCCATTCTTCTTCTTTTATTTTTATTTTATTTTATTTTATTTTTGACAAAGTCTTGCCCTGTCACCAGGCTGGAGTGCAATGGCTTGATCTCAGCTCACTGCAACCTCCGCCTCCCAGGTTCAAGCGATTCTCCTGCCTCAGCCTTCCAGGTAGCTGGGATTACAGGCACATGCCACCACACCCAGCTAATTTTTTGTATCTTTGGTAGAGACGGGGTTTCACCATGTTGGCCAGGCTGGTCTCGAACTTCTGACCTCATGATCCACCCGCCTCAACCTCCCAAAATGCTGGGATTACAGGTGTGAGCCACCACTCCTGGGCTCCATTATTCTATTTTAACCCATACAGTGAAATTTTTGAGATATTTTATTTTTCAGTGCTAACATTTTCATGTAATTCTTCATTAAAATTTCTATTTCTCTGTTGAGAATTCCTATGCTTTCATTAAATTCAAGTATATTTTCCTTTACTTCATGGAACACAGTTAAAATAGCTACTTTCAAGTCTTTGTCTGAAATTTCCAACAACTAGGTCATCTTGGGGATGGCATTAGTCTTTTCCCTTGAGAACTGGAAGCATTTTGCTGTATTTTTTTTCCAAGTAATTTTTTAGTTTTTTGTTTTTTATTATTGTTACTATTTTATTTTATATATGTATAGTATGCAATATGATGTTTTGATGTGCTTTTACATAGTAAAATGGTTACTATAGTCAAGCAAATTTTGATATGTGCCTTGGCCATTATATGTAATATGTTCTTCTGTAGATTCTGGGTCCTTTGAAGAATGTTGATATTTTAGCTTTAGCAGGAAATCAACCCAGTTAGAGTCATAACTGAACTTCTATCTCTTCCCATATGAGTGGTGGTTCTAATCTCAGTTCAACTCTCTAAGCTTTTGCTACTTTGGTTTGTGTCTGTTCTGTACATGTATAGTTCAGATGTTAGTCTTAAACTAGAGAGGGCAGTTCAAATCACAGCTCAGTTCCCTCAGTCTTTGCTACACTGGTCTTGGTCTGTTCTACACATGCATAGCTCAGGGACTAGGCTAAGACTTGTGCAGGATTCATATGGATCCCTATTCCTGTTTCCTCTGGCCAAAGGATAGTGTTTCTCTCAGAGTATTAGTCACCTGCACTACCTGGACTGGGGTCAACATCATGAAATAAAAAATAAAGACATCCAGTAATCTAATCCCAATAGCTTCTGTAAATTTTGCCTCACCTCCACAATCCAACTGCTTTAGCTTACTTTTCAGAATCCTCAAGTAATTGCTTTTGTATTTTGTCCAGAGTTTTGAGTTGTAGCCAACCAGAGAGACGGGCTATAATGGACTTCTGCTGCAATAGTAAACCAGATCTCCCCAAGTTAATTGTTTTTAGAAATGGAAATTTGAACCGTTTTTTTGCCAGAACTTTGACAAATTCGATTTGTCAATTGTAATCATTTCACCTTAAAAGGACATTAAAATAGTCATATTTAACCCAGGTTTTACAAATGCATCCAGCCCTCACCTCCAATTTAACATAAAACACCTCCATACAGGGACTTTGCACTGGTGGAACAAGGTTAAGATATTAGCACCGACTCCAAAGATGACAAAGTATAGTGGGGGACCCTAAAAAGCTCTCAGACAACTTACAACCAAGTAAAATAAAAGGTAATACAGAGAGTAACCCAGAGGAGTAGGGGAGTGGAAGGGTACAGAGAACACACTGCATCAAAAACCTTATCCTTAGTAAGATCCTGAATACTCCCTTTCTATACCTCAGAATAGGAGCTAGCACCATCTGTGACTTGCATTAAGCCCTCATCATCCTCTTCACATGGAGTCACAGTCATTATCACCTTCACGTTTTCTTTTCATTGCATTTGTGGACTCAGTGGCTTCAACTAACTTGTGATGGAATCACACAGCGGGTGATAACAGTGTTTCTGGTCAAGTTATCAAAGGACGAAACATAACACCTTGTCCTGAAGGTGGGATAGGATCTGCTCACTGGAAATTCATAGATCAATTAGGAACCACAAAGTTCCTCCATCCTGCCTTCCTCATACCAAAGCTGATTGCCTGACCCTGGGTACAATCCCATAGCCTAGATACAGAGAGGAGGGATGGTAAAAGAAATAGCACTAGAGGACACTGAGCATATGGCCACAGCAAACCAAAAACAGGTGTTTTCATGAGGCTGGGTAGAAGCAGCTTGGAGGAGGAGATGGAGACTTAAGACACTCAAGACAGAATAACCTTTGTGTCCACCAAGGGCTGTCATAGATCCACTGCCAAGGTGAAGTGGCCCTTGTATGTCTTCCCAAGCACCAAACCCAACACACAAGATAATTTATCTTGAAATGGGTGGCCCCTACTCATTGGAACTTCCCAAAGTGGGCTGTTCCATCACCGCTCCTGGGAGAGGCCTGTTCCATCCCTCACTCCTCATCCCCACCCCTGCCTACTCCCTGCCCACCTTTATGCACTCTAGAGATGAACCCCTGGAGGGGCTGAAGCCAAAGGACTAGATTCAGACCCCAAAGAGTTCATAGACCTGACACCCCGGGACAAAAATCCTGAAGCAGCGAAGAGACTTCACACTGTGGAAAGAGACCCCCAAAGGCCTCACACTATGGATACAGATCTACAAGTAACAGAGCCCAAATCCTAGAAGGACACAGACCCCTACACAGCTCATAAACTTCACACCCAGAACAGACAGTTCTGAACAGCAGAGTCTTCACACTCTGGCACAGATCCTCAAACATCTTGCTAAAATACCCTGGATCGCACATACTCAGCTAGATCAGAGACTTCACATCAGGGACAAACACACCCTTAGAGTTAAGTCATTTTACACTGAGGATCTAGACCCCTAAATATCCATAGACTTCACTACCTTGAGAACGGATGTCCGAAGAGTTGAGTGACCTCCAGGCCTAGGCAAAGACCCTTAACTAGGTCAGAGACTTAAAACCCTGGACACAGAGCCCCAAAGACCTTAGAGAGCCCACACCTTGGACCACTTCTTCCAAGCAACTCAGACAACTCACAGTCTTGACAGACATGTGAACAGCTCAGAGAGCTCATATCTTGTAAACAGAACACCAAAGAACTCAAAAACCTCATGCCCTTGGAGCAGACCTCCAAAAGGCTCACAAGACTCACACGCTAAACAGACTCACCAAAAGTTCAGATACCTCACATTCTGGGGCACAGAACCCTTCCTCAAAGAGCCATAGAAAACATGTACTGGAAAATAGACCATCAAACTCTTCAGAGAGCTGACAATATACCCTTATAGCTTTGATTCCCAAATCCTCTACAGTGTAGAGTCTACACAATCCCTGCAAAGAGCTCAAGGAATCCACACCCTGAACACAGACCACCTAGAAGCCACAGAACTCATACCATAGGAATCAGACCACCAAACAGTAAGTAGATCTTACATCCTAGACCACAGAGTTGTATAAGGCACAAAAAACTCACACCCTGAGAGAAAGGCCCCCAAGGAGCTCAAGACCTCACCCACAGTCAGACCATAGATTCGGACAACTAAAGAATTCAGAGACCTCACAACCTGCACACAAACTCCCAAACAGTTCAGCATCCTTACACTTTGGGACAAAGGGTGTTCTGAGACCTCACACCAAAAATCCAGACCCAGAAGACCTCAGACACCTCAAAATTTGGGACACAGATCCCCACAGAGCTTACAGATATCACAGCCTGAACACAAGCCTCCAAAAAGCTGAAAGATCTCACGCTCGGAAAGAAACAAACAATTCAGAGATCTAATATCCAGGGCAAAGACCTAGAAACAGATTTACAGACCTCTGAACCTGAACACAGATCCCCTTACAGGTGAAAGACCTTGAACATTGGGAAACAGACCCACAATTAACTTAGAAATCTCACACTTTGGACCACTTTGTCAAAGTCATGGTCAGAGAACCCCCCTCAAAAACCTCAAAAACAGCTTAAAACCTCACCTTCTGGGACACAGACACCAAAAGAGATCATGGACTTTACACCCTGGGCACAGACCCCCATTCTGTCCAGAGACCTTCAAAAGTCCCAATAGTTCATTCTCTGAACAATGAACTCCAAAGCTAAATGGTCTTCTACCTGGCACACAGACACACAATTAGCCAAAGACCTCATAAACTGAACACAGACCCATAAGCAGAACAAATACCTCATAACCTGGCCAAAGAATCCCAAAATCTAAGAGACCTCTCACTGTGAAACACAGTGTTCCAAAGAGTTTAAAAATTTCAAAGCCAGGAACACAGATTCAAAAAAATGTTCAGAGACCTCACACTTTAAACACAGATCTTAAAATAGCTCCAAGAACTCATACCTTAGGGAGTCCACAACAGTGCCCAGTTCACACACCCTGGAACCAGACGACCCACAAACAGGAATACTTCATCAGCACTGATTTAGAGAGCCCCAAAGAGCTCAGAAACTTCACACCCTGTAACTGACCAAAGAGTATAAAGACTTCACTCTCTGCACGAAGACACCAAAAGAACTCAGCAACCTCTCACACTAAACACAAATTCACAGACACCTCAGAGACCTCTGCACAAATCACAGACCTCACACCCTGAACACAAAGCCCTAAACAGTTCAGCATCCTTACATCCTGGAACAAGGACACACTCCCCTCTCACCCCAGTTATCAGGGACAAAACATGGGAACATAGGCCCTAATACTCAGACTGAAATCTTGAAACACTGCTTTTTTTTTTTTTTTTTTTTTGAGACAGAGTCTCATTCTGTCACCCAGGCTGGAGTGCAGTGGCATGATCTTGGCTCACTGCAGCCTCTGCCTCCTGGGTTCAAGTGATTCTCCTGCCTCAGCCTCCCGAGTAGCTGGGACTACAGGTGGGTGTCACCACGCCCAGTTAATTTTTTTTTTTTGTATTGTTAGTAGAGACAAGGTGTCACTATGTTGGCCAGGCTGGTCTCGAACTCCTGACCTCATGATCTGCCCACCTCGGCCTCCCAAAGTGCTGGGATTACAGGCATGAGCCACCGTGCCTGGCCGAAACACTGCTCTTGAAGAATTAAGAGATTCTCAGCTTTGGAACATAGACCCTCAGTGAGTTAAGAGACTTCACACCCTGAACACAGACTCCGAATGAGTTCAAAGAAGACGTACTCTGTATACTGGTCCTAAAAACAATAGACTCGAACTGTGGGAAACAGACCCTCAAAGACTTCAGAGATCTCACTCCCTGACCGAAGACCTCCAAATACCTCAAACTGAACATTTAGACTACAGACCCTCAAAGAGTTCAGAGAACTCACACCATGAATGCAGTCCCCTAAACACCTCAAACTCAAACTTTGGAACACACACCTTGCTGAGTTCAGAGACCTCATGCCCTGAATACAGGCCTCAAAACACCTAAAACTCAGACCTTGGAGCACAGACACCAAAAAGCTTAGGAACTTCACAGACTGAAAACAGACCACTCCCGAACCCACCAGGACACTCATATTCAAAACTTGAAACGAAGGCGCTCAAACAATTCAGAGACCTCACACTTTCAACACGGGCAACCAAACACTTCCAACTCAAAACCTTGGAATACAGACCCTCAAAGACTTCAAGATTCACCCCATGAACAGAGACACACAAATACCTTAGATTTGGGACTCAGACCCTCAAAGAATTCACAGACCTCACACCCTGAGCACAGACCCGCAAATTAAAATTACTCAAATATTGAGATGCAGACCCTCCAAAAGTTCACAGACATTAAACTTTGAACATAGAGCCCAAGTACATCACACTCATACCTTGGGACACACCTTCAAAGAGTTCAGAAGCTTCACACTCTGAACACATATCCCCAGATACTTTGGACTCAAACATTAACTGAGATTCCCCAGAGTTCAGAGACCTAACATTCTGAAAAAAGATCCAAAAAATGTTCAGAATCCTCACACTTTAAACACAGATCCTAAAATAGCTCCAAGAACTCTTACCTTAGAGAGTCCACAACAGTGCCCAGTCCACATACCCTGGAACCAGACCCACAAACAGGAACATGTCATCGACACTGGTTTAGAGAATCCCAAACAGCTTAGAAACTTCACATCCTGGGACTGGGGTTCAGAGACCTCATGCTCTGAATACAGGTCTCAAAACACCTAAAACTCAAACCCAAACAGCACAAACATATACCATGGGACACAAAGGCTCAATAATAAAGAAACCTCATACCCTGAATGAAAATCCCCAAATATATCAGACTTAAACGTCAAAGTACAACCCCTCAAAGATTTTAAAGTCCTCACAAACTGAATACAGACACCCCCCCGCCCCGGCCACCAGGTACCTAGATTCAACCTTGGAACACAAACCCTCAATGCATGCAGAGACCTCACACCCTAAGCACAGACCACAAATACCACTGACCCAAAATTGGGAAAAACACAGACTTCACACCCTGAATTCAGACAACACATAATTTATGCTAAAACTCTGGAACAAAGACCTATAAAAATTCAGAGAACCTTTACATTCTGAAACTGACCCCCACAAACTTCAGACTCAAGCACTGGAACACAGAACTTCAATGAATTTAAACAAAACACATCCTGAATATGAACACCCAAATATTTTAGACACAAAAATTGGAACAGACACCAATTGGTACAACTTGAGACTCAGACTCTGAAAGAGGTCAGGGACCTCAAATCTTAAACAAAGGCCCCCAAAATACCTTAGACTCAATTCTTGGGACACAAACTACCAAAGAGTTCAGAGACCTTAAACCCTGAACACAGACCTCCAAATACCTCAGACTAAGACATTAAGATACAGACTCTCTAGAAAAGTCAGAGGCCTTACACCTTAAACATTGACCAAAAAAAAATTGATACAAAAAGCCTTAATCACACCTAAAAGTTCAAGGACCTCACACCCAAGTACACACCCCAAATATGTCAGAGTCAAAACTTAAAACACAGACCCTCAATAGTTTAGTGAACTCATGAGCAGACACAGAAATTCCTCAGATTCATACTTTGGAACTCAGACTTTCAAAACTCAAACTCTGAACACAGGTCACCAAATAGCTCTGACTCATATCTTGGACACAAAACGCCAATGAGCTCAGACACCTCACAACCTGAACATGGGCCCACATACCTCAGTCTCAAATATTGAGACACTGGCCCTCTAAAAAGTTCAAAGATCTCAAACTCTGAACACAGACCCAAATAATTCAGAATCAAACCTTGAAACAGACCCTCAAAGGGTAAAGAGACCTCATGCCAAGTACAGAGACTCCCCTTTACCTTGGTCTTAGGTGTTGAGACACAGAACTTCAGAGAATTCAAATGTCAAACACCGTGAAAACACACCACAAAAATCATGACCCAAGCTTGAAACAGAGACCCTTAAAAATTATGGACTTCACACCCTAAAATTAGACCCCCAAATAATTGACCCTAAAAAACTGGGGTTAAAGCTCCTCTAAAAATTGAGAGACCTCACACCCTGAACACTGACGCTCAGATTTAAACCCTGCGACGCAACAGTCAATGAGTTCAAATACAACACACTTTGAACATGGACCCCTACATACTTCAGACACAAAAATGGGAACAAACCTTGGGACTCAGACCTTCAAAGAGCTCAGAGACCTCAAACCCTAAACACAGACCCTGAAACACCTCCAACTCAATCTTGGGACACAAACTGCCAAAGCATTCAAAGATCGCAAGCCCTGAACACAGACCTCCAAACACCTCAGACTAAAACCTTAAGATATAGACTCTCTAGAAAGTTCAGAGGCCTCACACCCTGAACACTGACCCAAAAATTGGCACACAAAGCCTCCGTCACACTCTAAAAGTCTACAGGCCTCACACCCTGAGCAATGATCCCCAGATAGCTCAGGTTGAAAGTTCAGGACACAGACCTTCAAAGAGTTCAAGGACCACACTCCCTAAATACAGATTCCCAGACCTCCGACTCAGGCATCAAAACCCAGATTCCTCAGTGTTCAAAGTCCTAACACTATGAAAAGACCCTCAAATACTATAGACTGATACCCTGGGACACAGATCCCCAATAGTTCAGAAATTGTGTACCCTGAATATAGATCCCCAAATATGTCAGACTCAAACATTCAAATATTAACCCTCAAAGATATGAGAAAACAGTCTGACCATTGACCTCCCAACACCTCAGACTTAAACCTTGTAACTCATACTCTCAAAGATTTCAGAGTCCTTGCACTCTGAATATGAACCTGCAAATACCTCAGACTCAAATATTAAGACACAGACATAATAAAAATTCAGAGACCTGATACCCTAAATATTGACCCCAAAACACATTGGTTTCAAGCCATGGGGGACAGACTTCAATGAGTACATAGTCCACACCACTCTGCACACATATTCTTATATCTCAGATTCAAACGTTAAAATCAAAATCCTCCAAGAGTTCAGGGAACTAACATACTAAACACAGACCCCTAAATACTCCAAACTCATCCTTTGGGACATAGATCTTCAATAGTTCAGAGGATCCTCAGTGCCTCAGACTCAAACATCAGACTCTCATAAATTTGGGAGGCCTCTTGACCAGAATACTGACGCCCAAGTCCTCAGACTCAAACCTTGCAAAAATAGACCCTCAAGGAGTTCAGAGACATCATACCTGAACAAAGACCACAAATACCACCAACTCAAACTTGGGACAGACACCCTTTAAAAAATCACTCAGCTCAAACTCCAACTCAGACCTTAAGTAATTCACACTAAAGCGTTAGAACAAAGACCCTCTAAAATTCAGAGACTTCACACCCTGAACATTCACCTCAGATCCCTCATGATATGGTTTGGTTCTGTGTCCCCACCCAAATCTCATCTTGTAGCTCCTATAATTCCAACATGTTGTGGGAGGAACCTGGTGGGAGATGGTTGAATCATGGGGTCGGGTCTTTCCCTTGCTGTTCTTGTGATGGTGAGTGAGTCTTACGAGATCTGATGGTTTTAAAAATGGGAGTTTCCCTGCACAAGCTCTCCTTCTTTGCCTGCTGCCATTCATGTAAGATATGACTTGCTCCTCCTTGACTTCCACCATGATTGTGAGGCCTCCACAGCCATGTGGAACTGTAAGTCTATTAAACTTCTTTTTCTTCCCAGTCTCGGGTATGTCTTTATCAGCAGTGTGAAAACGGACGAATACACCTCAGATTTAATGCCTTCAAACACAACACACCTTAAACATGGACTCCCAGACACTTTGAGCTGAAAAATTGGAACAAAGACCCTCAAATAGTAGAGACCCCAAATCCTGAACACAGATCCCCAGAAACATCAGACTCAAATCTTGGGACAGAGACTTTAAAAATTCAGAGCCCTCAAAAATTCAGAGACTTCCTGCCCTGAATACAGACTCCAAATAACTCACAATAAAAGCTTGGTACATAGACACTCTAAAAGCTCAGAGATCTCACACCCTGACTACAGACCCCCAAATACCTCAGAACCAAGTATTTGGATACAGAAACTCCAAAAGTTCGGATACCTCATACCCTGTACACTGCTACTAAATGACTGACTCATAAAATCTTGGTAATTTCCTAAAGTTCCAGAGACTTCACACTTGAATATGACCCTCCAAATATGTCAGACTTAAACATTAAAACACAGACCTTCAATGTTTTCAGAGATATCACACCATTAGATATTGACCCCGAATACCTGATTCCAACATTGGGACACAGATCCTCAGAGAGTTTAGAGACCTCACACTGTGAACACAGTCCTCCAAAAACTTAGACAAAAAAAAAATTGAGACACACACCCTCAAAGAGTTCAGAGACTTTATATCCTGAACAGAGACACCCACATGTCTCAGACTCAAACCTTGGATTGCAAACTCTCAATGATTCTTGAGAACTTACAACCTGATCAAAGATCCCAAAATGCCTTAAACTGAAACCTTGCAACACAGACCTTCCATGAGTTCAGACCTGACACTCTGAACATAAACCTCCAAATGCTTCAAACTCAAAACTTGGAATACAGACCCTTAAAGATCATGTATCTCACACCCTGAATTCAGGCCCCAAATACCTTAACCCAAACTTAGAACTCTACTGGACACATGTCCAAACATCTTAGACTCTATCCTTGGGACATACACCTTCTAAAAATTCAAGGACTTCACATCTTAGGCAGAGGCCCAAATAATTCACACTAAAACCTTAGGACAAAGACCCTTTAAAAGCTCAGAGACCACACAGCCTGAAAACAGGCCCTCAAATACCTCCAATCCAAACCTTGTCAGCAACCCTCTATAAGTTCAGAGACTTCACACTCTGAAAAAGACACCCAGCTTTCCCATATTCAAACCCCAAGAAATACACTCAGAGATTTCAGAAACCACACACCCTGAACACTTACTTCAGACCTTAGGCCACAGATCATTCAAGCACTTAAAACCCCAAATCCTGAACTCGGACCCCAAATCAACAGACTAAAACCTTGGGGAAAATGTCGTCAAAGATTTCAGCGGCCTTATACCCTAAACACAGACTGAAAGTACTTTAGACTTACACCTTGGAACCCATACCCTTAATTAGTTCAGAGACCTCACACCTGGAATACAAAACCCCAAATACCACAGATTCAAACAACTTGAAATACAGACCCTCAAAAAGTTTAGAGACTTCATAGCCCTAACAGACTTTGAAATACTTCAGACTCATACCTTGGAACACAGAACTCCAGAGTTCAGAGACCTCATCCCTGAGCACCAACCCCCAAACAACAGACAGACATTAAATACGAAACAATCAACTTAGAGACCTCACACTCCGATATGAGGACCCTCAAACTGCTGAAACAATTCACACCTTGGACAGGGACCCCCAAATTGCTCAGAGATCTTATACTCTGGACAAAGATGGCCACACAACTGAGAGATCTTATATCATAAACAGAGATTTCCAAATGGCTCAGGAGATTGACTTTCTCAAGCACAGGTACTCAAAGTGTGCAGAAACATCACATTCTGAATGCAGACTCCCCAGACACCTCAGAGACCTGACAGTCTGAGAACAGACACAGAAACAGCTCAGAGACCTGCAGATGGACACATCTTAGACACAGACCCAAAACTATATACATAAAGAATGCAAATTCCCAAACAGCCAGAGACCTCACACCCTGCAAAACAGCCAACCAGTTCAGGACCCTCATAAAACAGAGTCCAAATAGCTAATAGATCTTACACATTGGCACAGACCCCTAAACAGCTCAGAGAAGTCACACTCTGAGTTCAGAAACCCCAGAGCCCAGAGACCTCAAATTCTGCACAGATCACACCAAATAGCTGGGAGACCTCAAATCCAGCATACAGACCCCTAAAGATACAGACACCTCATGATGTGAACACAGACCTACCACGAGCCCAGAGACACTGTGATACAAACTCCCCGGGAACACAGATCTCACACCCTGGGATGCAGACCCCCAAGCAGCACAGAAATATTACGTCCATGGATACAGACGCTCAAAGAACTCAGAGCTTACACACTAGAAAAAAAAATCCCAACCTGTTTTAAAATCTCACATCCTGAAAAAGTATCCCCCCAGATCTCAGAGACCTCATCCACTGGATAAAAATAAAATCCCCAGACAACTCAAAGACCTCATATCCTAGACACAGAACCCCCCCCTACGCCCCCTGCAAAGAGCTCAGAGACCTCATATTACAGACAGAGACTCCCATAAAGCTCAAAGACTTCACACCCTGGACACAGAGCCACAAACAGGTCAGACCTCACATCCTGAGACACAGATCTCCCAATGTACCAGATAATTCATATCCTGGACAAAGATTCCCCGAACAGCTCGGGGACCTCACTCCCTGGGATACAGACCCCACCATACAATTCAAAGACCTCATACAGGACACAGACTGCATAACATCTTATACACTACAAACTCTGGACGGAAAAACTTGAGCAGTTCAGAGAGCTTACGTTCTGAAGAAAAACAGCAAAGAACTCAGGGACCTCATGCCCATGACATCTCCCAACTTCCTAGAACAGTGCCCAGCAGAAAACAGGCACTCATTAGGTGTTTGTTGAATGAATAACTCCCTTGATGCAGCAATGACAGTTCTAAGAATGTGTCCTTAAAAAACCCACGTGTGCACAGAGCTGTGTGCACAAGAATGAGAGGATTGACATGTTTTATTAATGTGTAATATTATGACTATTGTCATTGCTATGCATCGATATGTTTTTCTTTCCCCTGGGAGGGGAACCTCATTCCCCTTGGAGTAGGCCGCATCTGTCTTTTCCTTTTTTTTTTTTTTTTTTTTAACTTTAAGTTCCAGGATACATGTGCAGAACATGCAGGTTTGCTACATAGGTATACGTGTGCCATGGGGTGGTTTGCTGCACTTATCAACCCGTCACCTAGGTTTTAAGCCCCACATGCATTAGCTATTTGTCCTGATGCTCTCCCTCCTCTCCCACCGCCACAGGCCCCAGTGTGTGTTGTTCCCCACCCTGTGGCCATGTGTTCTCATTGTTCAACTCCCACTTACAAGTGAGAACATGCGGTGTTTGATTTTCTGTTCCCGTGTTAGTCTGCTGAGGATGACGGCTTCCAGCTTCATCCATGTCCCTGCAAAGGACATGACCTCATTCCTTTTAGTGGCTACATAGTATTCCATGGTACCACATTTTCTTTAATACCATTCAGGACATAGGCATGGGCAAATATTTTATGATGAAATTGCCAAAAGCAATTACAACAACAGCTAAAATTGACAAATAGTATCTAATTAAACTAAAGAGCTTCTGCACAGCAAAAAGAAACTATCATCAGATCGAACAGGCAACCTACAGAATGAGAGAAAATTTTTGCAATTTACCCATCTTACAAAGGTCTAATCTCCAGAATTTACAAGAAACTTAAACAAATTTACAAGAAAAAAACAACCCCATCAAAAAGTGGGCAAAGGATATGAACAGACACTTCTCAAAAGAAGACATTTTTGCAGCCAACAAACATATGAAAAAATGCTCAACATCACTGATCATTAGAAAAATGCAAATCAAAACCACAATGAGATACCATCTCATGCCAGTCAGAATGGCAATTATTAAAAAGTCAAGAAACGGCCAGGTGCAGTGGCTCACGCCTGTAATCCCAGCACTTTGGGAGGCCGAGGTGAGTGGATCACCTGAGGTCAGAAGTTCGAAACCAGCCTGGTCAACATGATGAAACCCCATCTCTACTAAAAATACAAAAATTAGCCGGGCATGGTGGCGGGCGCCCATAATCCCAGCTACTTGGGAGGCTGAGGCAGGAGAATCGCTTGAAGCCGGGAGGTAGAGGTTGCAGTGAGCCAAGATTACGGCACTGCACTCCAGCCTGGGCAACAAGAGTGAAACTCTGTCTCAAAAAAATAAAAATAAATAAATAAATAAATAAATAGTCAAGAAACAACAGATGTTGGTGAGGCTGTGGAGAAATAGGAATGTTTTTACATTGTTGATAGGAATGTAAATGAGTTCAACCATTGTGGAAGACGGTGTGGTGATTCTTCAAGGATCTAGAACCAGAAATTCCATTTGACCCAGCAATCCCATTACTGGGTATATACCCAAAGGATTATAAATCATTCTATTATAAAGTTACATGCACACGTATTTTTATTGCAGCACTATTCACAATAGCAAAGGCATGGAACCAACCCAAATGACCATCAATGATAGACTAGGCCCCATCTGTCTATCTCTGTGGCCCCAGTGTGAGGCTGCAGTGTGAGGACAGGGCATTCACCACAAAGGTCTGGGGGAGAAAGAAGGGATATGCACATCTTCTTCCCTCCCAGGTTCCCATTTAGGTCAGAAACACCCAGTCTTGTAGCCCCTAGAAAATGGTATACCTGGGATGCTGATGTGGTGGCCTTGTCTCCTCATCAGCCTCAGTGACAGAGGAAACTGAAGAGGGTACAGGTCCCCTGAGGAGGATGTGTTGGGACAGTTTGCCTCTCGAGGGGTCAGGCCAGGAATGGACCAGGCATACATGGAAGCCCACACTCTGCACATTTGCAAAAAGCCAACTGCAAATTGAGAGAGAACAGTCCACACAAACCCACCGTTACTACTGACACCAATTGTAAATGCAGGGGGTTCTCAAAACCACCCTCAGTTTTGATAATTTGCTAAAATGACTTGCAGAACTCACTGAAAGCGGTTATATACATAGTTACATAGTTCATCACAAGGAATGGATACAGGTTAAAATTTAAATAAGCCAAGAGAAGAGACAAACAGGGCAGGGTCCAGGCAGGGGGCAAACGCAGACCTTCCAGTTGGCCTCTTCCGCAGAGTTAGAACAACATTACTCTGCTGGCATTAATATGCATGGAGTGTTGCCAACCAGGGAAGCTCACCTAAGCCTTGGTGTCCAGAGTCTTTATTGGGGCTCCATCATGTAGGGACTGTTACTGCCCACATGGCTGATCTCGGTTTCCAGCCCTCAGGAGGTAAAGCTTCATGACCCAAAGCCCCTATCCTACACACCACTGTTGGTGTGGCTCAGAGTCCCTGCTATACATCACATAGTTACCATCTGGCTGGACCAAGTTCCCTATCCTAAATCACATTTTTGGTGTGGCTCAAAGCCCCTACCCTAAATCACATTGCTTCAATCTGGCTGGTCCAGGGCCCCTAAGCAAATAAAGGCACTCCTATCAGGCATGACAGCTCAAGGGCTTACAGATTACCAACTGAAATCTGAGGGCAAAGGACAGACCTGTCTTTGAATAAGGTTAAATTCTTTACTATGTGACATTATACACACATGGGGGGACATCATGGAGAGTTGTTAATAGTGGAGAATCACTAATATTCATTAATAGTTTACTGAGTGTCACTGATCCAAACACTTTACATTAACTAACTCCTTAAATCCATAAACAACCCTATGAGGGTAGATCTGTTAATATCCCATTTTGAAGACAAGGATACTGAGGTATAGGGAAGTTCATTAAATTCTCCAGATTCCACAGGTGCTTGGTGGGGGAAGCATGAATCACCCACTGCATGTTTTGACCCTGGGGGTCCTGCCCTTAAACAACCTCTATTCCACTTTGGGTAATAGTACCAGGTTTTCAAAAATGGTGCCCACATGCCCATACTTACACATGATGTCTCCAACATGCACGTTGGACACGCATAGTAGTAATGTATGAATAATAGCAACATGAATAATAGTAATCTCATGGTAGAAACAGCTGTTTAACCTCTTCACTGACAGAACCCAGAGAGCTTCCCTCACCCTCCTCCTCACGGGACACCCCCCTTCCCCAACCACCAGGGAAGAACAGCCAAGCCCTTTAAGCACAGCATTCAAGACTCAAGACTGGCCTGGTTTTCTGGTTATTCTGATTACTCTTCTCCTACATTCATTCACTCATTCAGTAAACTAATATTTATTGAGGACCTACTACATGCCAAGCGCTGTACTAGGACCTGGGGAGACAGCAATAAACAAAACAAAGTTTCTGCTTCCACAGGGCTTGTATTGTAGAAGAGGGGTCTGCAAAATTTTTTTCTGTGAAGGACCAAATAGCAAATAGTTTAAGCTATGAGGACCACACTGTCTCTTTCACAACCACTCAACTCTGCTGTTGTAGTGTGAAAGCCACCATACACAATACACAAAGGGATGAGTGTGGCTGTATTCTAATAAAATTTTATTTACACAATCAGACAGTGGGGCCAGGCGTGGTGGCTCACACCTGTAATCCCAGCACTTTGGGAGACCCAGGCGGGCAGATCACTTGAGGTCAGGAGTTCGAGACTAGCCTGGCCAACATGACGAAACCCTGTCCTTACTAAAACTACAAAAATTAGCTGGGCAAGGCAGCATGCGCCTGTAATCCCAGCTACTCAGGTGACTGAGGCACGAGAATTGCTTGAACCCAGGAGGCAGAGGTTGCAATGAGCCAACATCATGCCACTGCACTCCAGCCTGGATGACAGAGCAAGACTCCATCTCAAAAAAACAAAAATAAAAATAAAACAGACAGTGGGCTGTGGTTTGCCAACCTGTTCTAGAAACAGGCATTAAATTAACATATGATAAATATATGCCAGGTGGTGATAAGTTCTATGGAGAGAAATTAAGTGGGGTGAGGAGGCAGAGACTGATTGTGATGCTCAACTATTTTCCAAAGGTGTCAGAGAAGACCTCACCATGAAGAAGATATGGAAGAGAGAGACCCAGAGGAGATGAGGGAGTCAGCCATGTGGCTATCTGGGGATAGAGTGTCCCAGGCAGGGGAAGCATACAAGATATAAACCCTAAGGTCAGAGTGTGATTCTCTATCATCATTTCTCTCTGCTCTCTGCTCAAATGACCCCTGGCAGTGAGGCCTTCCCCACTCACCCTAAATATAATCTCTCCACCACCAGAATAGTCCTTCCCCTGACCCTGCCTTATTTTTCTGTGTAGCACTTGCTACACTGTGATGTGCTATATATTTACTGATCAACTCTGATGAGGTTAGGGACTTTGTTGGTTTTGTTCTCTGTTGTATCCCTAGCACTTAGAGCAGCACCCGGGCACAGAACAGCTACTCAGAAAATTCCTGTTGAAGGATGGCTGGGAGCCAGAGCTTTACACGTGTATTAGTCCGTTTTCACACTACTATAAAGAACTTCCGTGAGACTGGGTAATTTATAAAGGAAAGATATTTAATTGACTCACAGTTCTGCATGGCTGGGGAGGCCTCAGGAAACTTACAATCATGATGGAAGGGCACCTTCTTCCCAAGGTAGCAGGAGGGAGAAGTGAGAGCACAGGAAAAAAACTGCCACTTTTAAAACCATCAGATCTCATGAGAATTCTCTCATTATCACAAGAACAGCATGGGGGAAACTGCCTCCATGATCCAATCACTTCCCTCCCTCGACACGTGAGGACCATAATTCGAGATGAGATTTGGATGGGGACATAGAGACAAACTGTGTCACAACTCATCACCAAGATGACAAACCGTGTCACAACGCATCGCCAAGTTTAATCTCCAATGTGGTAATGTCACGAGGTGGGGCCTTTGAGAGGTGATTGGGTCATGAGGGCTCTGCTGTCATGAATGGATTAATGGGTTAATGGAGTAATGGGTTACCGTGGGAGTGGGACTGGCAGCCCTATAAGAAGAAGAAGAGACATCTGAACTAGCACACTCAGCCCCATTGCCATGTGATACCCTGCATCACCTGGGGACTCTGACAGAGTCCTCACCAGCAAGACCATCTTCACCAGATGTGCCCCCTCAACCTTGAACTTAGCCTCCAGAACTGTAAGAAATAAATTTCTTTTCTTTATAAATTACCCAGTTTCAGGTATTCTTTTATAAGCAACAAAAAAAATGGACTAAGACAGACACACAACCAGGAGTTGAGGACTCCAGGCTCTAAAATGAGGTTTGCAGGCTCTGAAGCCCACATGTCCTGGATTATTTGAGATATCTCAGTAAGGCTTGAGGGGAGATGGACCCAAACATCTGAGGACAAGATGAACAGAGGAACAGATGCTACAAGACTCAGAAGAAATTCCCTGCAATGAGATCATCAAAAAGCACCCATGGCAGCCATGTGACCCCCACTCCAAAACCAAGGGAGGCTGTGAAGGAAGTAGCCACCTAAACATCATGATGTTGTAGATTAGTTCACAAAAAAACCATATCACACACAATTTTCACAGTCATTTTGGATGAAGACTAGAGTGGCATGTCAGGGGAGGGTTCATATCTGTAATGTGGTCTTTGATGATGTCTCTCAGAAAGACCTCATGGAGAGACAAATGAACTCTGGGTGAGATGAGGTTGATGAGTTTGTATCCACCAAGTGGCTTCTGTAGAGGCTTTCACAATACACATTATAAACTGTTATAAACCATTAAAACTGTTATAAACATTATAAACCACACACACACACACACACACACACACAAAGGGGAAATGGTAATAGTCATGGTAATAGCAATAGTAGAGATACATTATAATACCTAGAGTAGTAGAGATACATTAAAATACTGAGCATTTCCTTTATGCCAGATTCCATTTAAGAGCTTTTTTTCTTTTTTTATTTTACTTAGAGATTTTTATTATTATTATTATTATTATTATTATTATTATTATACTTCAAGTTTTAGGGTACATGTGCACAATGTGCAGGTTAGTTACATATGTATACATGTGCCATGCTGGTGTGCTGCACCCATTAACTCGTCATTTAGCATTAGGTATATCTCCTAATGCTATCCCTCCCCCCTCCCCCCACCCCACAACAGTCCCCAGAGTGTGATGTTCCCCTTCCTGTGTCCATGTGTTCTCATTGTTCAATTCCCATCTATGAGTGAGAACATGCGGTGTTTGGTTTTTTGTCCTTGCAATAGTTTACTGAGAATGATGATTTCCAGTTTCATCCATGTCCCTACAAAGGACATGAACTCATCATTTTTTATGGCTGCGTAGTATTCCATGGTGTATATGTGCCACATTTTCTTAATCCAGTCTATCATTGTTGGACATTTGGGTTGGTTCCAAGTCTTTGCTATTGTGAATAGTGCCACAATAAACATACGTGTGCATGTGTCTTTATAGCAGCATGATTTATAGTCCTTTGGGAATATACCCAGTAATGGGATGGCTGGGTCAAATGGTATTTCTAGTTCTAGATGCCTGAGGAATCGCCACACTGACTTCCACAATGGTTGAACTAGTTTACAGTCCCACCAACAGTGTAAAAGTGTTCCTATTTCTCCACATCCTCTCCAGCACCTGTTGTTTCCTGACTTTTTAATGATTGCCTCTCTAACTGGTGTGAGATGGTATCTCATTGTGGTTTTGATTTGCATTTCTCTGATGGCCAGTGATGGTGAGTATTTTTTCATGTGTCTTTTGGCTGCATAAATGTCTTCTTTCGAGAAGTGTCTGTTCATATCCTTTGCCCGCTTTTTGATGGGGTTGTTTGTTTTTTTCTTGTAAATTTGTTTGAGTTCATTGTAGATTCTGGATATTAGCCCTTTGTCAGATGAGTAGGTTGCAAAAATTTTCTCCCATTTTGTGGGTTGCCTGTTCACTCTGATGGTAGTTTCTTTTGCTGTGCAGAAGCTCTTCAGTTTAATTCGATCCCATTTGTCAATTTTGGCTTTTGTTGCCATTGCTTTTGGTGTTTTAGACATGAAGTCCTTGCCCATGCCTATATCCTGAATGGTATTGCCTAGGTTTTCTTCTAGGGTTTTTATGGTTTTAGGTCTAACATTTAAGTCTTTAATCCATCTTGAATGAATTTTTGTATAAGGTGTAAGGAAGGGATCCAGTTTCAGCTTTCTACATATGGCTAGCCAGTTTTCCCAGCACCATTTATTAAATAGGGAATCCTTTCCCCATTGCTTGTTTTTGTCAGGTTTGTCAAAGATCAGATAGTTGTAGATATGCGGCGTAACTTCTGAGGGCTCTGTTCTGTTCCATTGATCTATATCTCTGTTTTGGTACCAGTACCATGCTGTTTTGGTTAATGTAGCCTTGTAGTATAGTTTGAAGTCAGGTAGCGTGATGCCTCCAGCTTTGCTCTTTTGGCTTAGGATTGACTTGGTGATGCAGGCTCTTTTTTGGTTCCATATGAACTTTAAAGTAGTTTTTTCCAATTCTGTGAAGAAAGTCATTGGTAGCTTGATGGGGATGGCATTGAATCTATAAATTACCTTGGGCAGTATGGCCATTTTCACGATATTGATTCTTCCTTCCCATGAGCATGGAATGTTCTTCCATTTCTTTGTATCCTCTTTTATTTCATTGAGCAGTGGTTTGTAGTTCTCCTTGAAGAGGTCTTTCACGTCCCTTGTAAGTTGGATTCCTTAAGTATTTTATTCTCTTTGAAGCAATTGTGAATGGGAGTTCACTCATGGTTTGGCTCTCTGTTTGTCTGTTATTGGTGTATAAGAATGCTTGTGATATTTGCACATTGATTTTGCAGAAATACAAACTACCAACAGAGAATACTACAAACACCTCTATGCAAATAAACTAGAAAATCTAGAAGAAATGGATAAATTCCTCGACACATACACTCTCCCAAGACTAAACCAGGAAGAAGTTGAATCTCTGAATAGACCAACAACAGGATCTGAAATTGTGGCAATAATCAATAGCTTACCAACAAAAAAGAGTCCAGGACCAGATGGATTCACAGCCGAATTCTACCAGAGGTACAAGGAGGAACTGGTACCATTCCTTCTGAAACTATTCCAATCAATAGAAAAGGAGGGAATCCTCCCTAACTCATGTTATGAGGCCAGCATCATCCTGATACCAAAGCCTGGCAGAGACACAGCCAAAAAAGAGAATTTTAGACCAATATCCTTGATGAACATTGATGCAAAAATCCTCAATAAAATACTGGCAAACCGAATCCAGCAGCACATCAAAAAGCTTATCCACCATGATCAAGTGGGCTTCATCCCTGGGATGCAAGGCTGGTTCAATATACGCAAATCAATAAATGTAATCCAGCATATAAACAGAACCAAACAAAAACCACATGATTATCTCAATAGATGCAGAAAAGGCCTTTGACAAAATTCAACAACCCTTCATGCTAAAAACTCTCAAGAAATTAGGTACTGATGGGACGTATCTCAAAATAATAAGAGCTATCTATGACAAACCCACAGCCAATATCATACTGAATGGGCAGAAACTGGAAGCATTCCCTTTGAAAACTGGCACAAGACAGGGATACCCTCTCTCACCACTCCTATTCAACAGAGTGTTGGAAGTTCTGGCCAGGGCAATTAGGCAGGAGAAGGCAATAAAGGGTATTCAATTAGGAAAAGAGGAAGTCAAATTGTCCCTGTTTGCAGACGACATGATTGTATATCTAGAAAACCCCATTGTCTCAGCCCAAAATCTCCTTAAGCTGATAAGCAACTTCAGCAAAGTCTCAGGATACAAAATCAATGTGCAAAAATCACAAGCATTCTTTTTTTGTTGTTGTTGTTGACAAAGTCTCGCACTGTCACCCAGGCTGGAGTGCAGTGGCACAATCTCGGCTCACTGCAAGCTCTGCCTCCCGGGTTCACGCCATTCTCCTGCCTCAACCTCCTGAGTAGCTGGGACTACAGACGCCTGCCACCACGCCTGGCTAATTTTTTGTATTTTAGTAGAGACAGAGTTTCACCATGTTAGCTAGGATGGTCTCGATCTACTGACTTCGTGATCCGCCCGCCTCGGCCTCCCAAAGTACTGGGATTACAGGCGTGAGCCACCATGTCCAGCCCTCTATTTAAGAGCTTTATACTTTCCATGTCATTCAATCCCTTTCTACCAGGACCCTATATATCTTCCAATGTTACATTTAAGAGCACTTTCTTCATGAAATCTGCCCTGACCATTGAACTTGAAAGTGGCCTCTTCTTCCTCTGAAAGTCTATGATGTTCCATGTGTACCCCTTGGAAGTTCTGGGTATGTCTTCATCTTGGTTATTTGTTTGCATGGGCTTGCTTTCCTTCAAGATTATAAAAAGATTTTTTCCAAGACCTTGTCTCTTACATCATTTCAACCTTCACCAAGCTAGCATGGTGCCAAATACGCTTGAAAGAGTCTAGGCTTAGCGACCTTAGGAGCATTTGGCTGCACCCCACATCTCAGTTCTCTTTTTCTGTCAAATGAAGAGAATAATAATACCACCCTGGTAGAGTTTTTGTAAAGAATAAATGAGATAATGTATATTAAATGCTTCATGTAGTGCCTGGCATATAATTAACACTCAATTAATATTAACTATTATTTAATTATTTGTGTTATTGATTGTATATTCAAAATGATGAATAAATGGAAATACTAGTACACATCAATAGACAAAAAAGCTTGAGTTCCTACTATGCACCAGAAACTTGCCAGAATACTCCCTATGACAGGCCAGGCATAATTATCATAATGTTGTAGTTATGGCTCAACAAAATTACATTCACCTAGTAAATGGTGTATGACTCCACAGCCTGTATTTTCCACATTCATGCACTAGATAATTTATGCCTTGGCCTGACTTCAGAGAGACCAAGAGCTTTTTCTTTTATGTCTTTTTTTTCTTTTCTTTTTTTTTTTTTTTTTTTTTGAGACGGAATCTAGCTCTGTCACCCAGGCTGGAGAAGAGTGGCACCATCTCAGCTCACTGCAACTTCTGCCTCCTGGGTTCAAGCCATTCTCCTGCCTCCCGAGTTTACAGGTGCATGCCACCGTGCCTGGCTAATTTTTGTATTTTTAGTAGAGACAGGATTTCACCGTGTTGGCCAGGCTGATCTCAAACTCCTGACCTTAAGTGATCTGCCCACCTTGGCCTCCCAAAGTGCTGGGATTACAGGCATGAGCCACCGCACCCAGCCCCAAGAGTTTTTTCAACATACACCTAGGGAAACCACTGCCTCACCCCACCCTGTCTACCTTGTGTGTTAGAATGAGTGTATTGCATTCCAGAGAAACAGCCATGTTTACTTAGAATCCCACCACATCAGTTTACATTTAAGAATAATACTCCAGGACATTTGTCAAAAATATAGATTCCTGGCATTATCCTAGGTTCTCAGGAAGAACCTACGAACCAACTTTTGTAATAAATATCCCAGATGATTTAATGCAAACTGACCACAAACCACTCCGTGAAATGAGTGGGTGATTGGGTTATATTTAGGTAATTATCTGCCACAGCTTGTAAAGAGACCAAGAATTCCTGAAAGTGAGGCCAAATTCAGATTCAGTAAATTTAGAGTGGGGCCTGAGAATTTGCATCTTTAATAAGCTCCTGTCTGATGCTAAGATCATACTTTGAGGTGCTAGAACAAAGCATTGTGCCCAGGATTCCTGGGTCAAGATTCTGGGGTTGCATTAGGGATCAGCTGGAAAGAATGCTGTTAACAGACTTGTCATGTTCTCCAAGGGAATAGCCACGGAGGCTGCTGGCAGGAATGCCAGATGTTGGCCATTCCGCGTCCCTCTAAAAGCACGCCACTTTACTTAGGACACATGAATCACTTCATCATAATGCAGAGTGTAATCTCTCCCATGCAAAGATAAAAACAACTGACCCGCCTTCCTCCATCAGCACAAACCATGTTCTGTCTTATTCATGGACAAATGGAGATTGCCTCACACAACTATGTCCCCTTCTTTTAGCCAATAGCAATGAGTACTGGGAGTAGTTGGCAAAGTTTGGAGGTACCACAATGGCTGACAGGTGATGAATCTGTGACTTGGATTACGAACCAGATGTGCTTAAGAGTTGGAGCTGAATATCTGAAACCATGTGGAGAATTGGACTGGAAGTGGGGACATACTGGATAGAGTGGAAAAAGAACGAGATTTCACAAAGTGAAGGAAAACTTTATTTTCACCATTTTGTCCAGGAGAAGAAGAAGAAGGAGGAGGAGGAGTAGGACGAGGAGGAGGAGGAGGAGGAAAGTAGTACATATTTGTAGTAAAAGAAGGAGGAGGAGGTGGAATAAGACTAATTAAAAACTCATCTAGGGCCAGGCACAGTGGCTCACTGCTGTAATCCCAGCACCTTGGGAGGCCGAGGTGATCGGATCACTTGAGGTCAGGAGTGCGAGACCAGCCTGGCCAACATGATGAAACCCTGTGTCTACTAAAAATACAAAAATTAGCCAGGCATGGTGGTGGGCGCCTGTAATCCCAGCTACTTAGGAGGCTGAGGCATGAGAATCAATTGAATCCGGGAGGCAGAGGTTGCCAGAGGTTGCAGTGAGCTGAGATCATGCCACTGCACTCTAGCCTGGGTGAGAGAGCGAGACTCTGTCTAAAAAAACAAACAAACAAAAAAAAAAAAAAAAACCATCTAATCTAGGAGAGTAGAACAATATGGCAGAATAGAAGCCTCCACCATTCATCTCTCCCCACGACAAGAACACCAACATTTAACAACTATCTGCACACAAAATTACCTTCACAAGAACCAAAAATTAGGTGAGCAATCACAGTACCTGGCTTTAACTTCATATTGCTGAAACAGGCATTGAAGAGGGTAGGATGGACAGTCTTGTGTCTCTGACACCACCTCTCTTCCATCCCCCAGCAGCAGTCATGCTGTGTGAAGAGAGAATCTGTGAACTTGCGGGAGGGAGAGTGCAGCAACTGGGGGACTTTACATTGAACTCAGTGCCACCCTGTCACAGTAGAGAGCAAAGCCATGCTGGGCTCAGCCAGCACCCGTGAACGGAGGGAGCATTTGGGCCAGCCCTAGCCAGAGGGGAATGGTTCATCTCAGCAGTCAAGACATTAGTTTCTTGGCAAGCCTCACTGCGGTGGGTCAAAGTGTTCTGGGGTTCTAGGTAGACTTGAAAGGCAGTCTAGGATACAAGGACTGCAACTCCTAGGCAACTCCCAGTGCTAGGCTGGGTTTAGTGTCAGTGGACTAGGGTGGCCTGTGACCTAGAGAAACACCAGCCAGGGCAGCTAAAGGAGTGCTTGTGCCATCTCTCCTCCAACCCCAGGAAGTGCAGCTCACAGCAACAAAAATGACTCCTTCCTTTGGCTTAAGGAGAGGAGAGCAAAGGGTAAAGAGGACTTTGTCTTACCTCTTGGATATCAGCTCTGCCACAGTAAGAGAGGGCAGCAGGCAGAGTTGTGAGTCCCCCATTCTAGGCCTTAGCTTCCGGATGACATTTCTAGACCCACCTTGGGCCAGAAGGGAACCTGCTGCCTTGAAGAGAAGAACCCAGTTCTGGCAGGATTCATCACCTGCTGTCTAGAGAGCCTTTGGGCCCTGAATAACCAGCAGCAATACCCAGGTAGTACACAATGGACCTTGGCTGAGACTCTGAGACATGCTGGCTTCCAGTGTGAACCAGTATATTCAAGTTGTGGTGGCTATGGTGAAAGACTTCTACTTGAGAAAAGCAGAGGGAAAAGTAAAGGGGACTTTGTCTTGCCCCTTAGGTAGCAGCTCGGCCACATTGCGGGGTAGAGCAACAAGCAGGCTCTTGGGGTCCCAGAATCCAGGCCTAGGCTCTTGGACAGCATTTCCAGATCTTGCCCTGGGCCAGAGGGGAGCCCACTGTCCTGAAAGTAAGTCTCAGGCCTCCCAGAGTTCACCACAAGCTGACTGAAGAGCCCTTGGCCCTTGCACTTTAGGTGCACATCAGCATGGCCTGGCAGAAACCCCTGTGGGCTATGGTGTTGGTAGCCACAGGGAGAGGCTCCTCTGCCTGTGGAAGGAGGAGGGAAGAGTGGGAAGGACTTCGTGTTGTGGTTTGAGTGCCAGCTTAACCACAGTAGAAGAGAACATCAAGTAAATTTCTAATATTATTGACTCTAATCCGTGGCTCTCAGATAGCATATCTGGACCCACCCAGGGCCAGGGGCAGCTCACCACCCTGAAGGAAAGAACATAAAACTTGGCTGGCTTCACCACCTGCTGATCATAGAGCCCTAGGGCCTTGAGTAAACATAGGTGGTAGCCAAGTAGTGGTTACAGCAAGCCTTGGGCAAGACCCAGTGCTGTGTTGGCTTCAGGTCAGACCCAGTGCAGTCCCAGTGGTGGTGGCCACAGGGGTGCTTACATCACCATACCCCCAGTACCAGGTGGCTCAGCACAAAAAGAGAGACTCCATTTGTTTGGGAGAAAGTAAGGAAAGAGTACAAGTAACTCTGCCTGGTAATCCACAGAATTATTCTGGATTTTACCTATGACCACCAAAGTGGTACCTCTATGAGTCTGACAAACCCACAGTGTTATTGGGTTTGGGGTCCAAGTCCCTTTGAAAACCTGGAAAGCCTTCCCAAGAAGCATGGGCACAAATAAGCCCATATTGTGAAGAATACAATAAATATCTACCTCTTCAATGCCCAGACACTGACAAACATCAACAAGCATCAAGACCACAAAGGAAAACATGACCTCACCAAGTGAACTAAATAAGGTGCTAGGGACCAATCCTGGAGAAACAGAAATATATGACCTTTCAGACAGAGAATTCAAAATAGCTATTTTGCAGAAATTCAAGATAACACAGAAGGAATTCAGAATGCTATCAGATAAATTGAACAAAGGGATTGAAATAATTAAAAACAATCAAGTAGAAATTCTGGAGTTGAAAAATGCAACTGATATACCGAAGAATGCATCAGGGTCTCTTAACAGCAGAATTGATAAAGCAGAAGAAAGAATTCGTGAGCTTGAAGATAGAAGATAGCCTATTTCAAAATACACAGTCAGAGGCGACCAAAAGAAAAAAGAATTAAAAGAATGCATCACACCTAAGAGATGTAGAAAACAGCTTCGAGAGGGCAAATCTAACAGTTACTGTCCTTAAGGAGGAGATAGAGAAAGAGATGGGGTAGAAAGTATATTCAAAGGGATATCAGAGAACTTCCCAAACCTAGAGAAAGATATCAACATTCAAGTACAAGAAGGTTATAAAACACCAAGCAAATTTAACCCAAAGAAGACTACCTCAAGGCATTTACTAATCAAACTCCCAAAGGTCAAGGATAAAAAAGGGATCTAAAAGCAGCAGGAGAAAAGAAACAAATAACATACAATAGAGCTCCAATACATCTGGCAGCAGACTTTTCAGTGGAAACCTTACAGGCCAGGAGAGAATGGCATAATATATTTAAAGTGCTGAAGGAAAAAAACTTTTACCCTAGACTAGTATATGCAGCAAAAATATCCATCAAGTATGAAAGAAAAATAAAGACCTTCCCAGACAAACAAAAGCTGAGGAATTTCATCAACACCAGACCTGTGCCTACAAGAAATGCTAAAGGGAGTTCTTTAATCTGAAAGAAAATGATGTTAATTGAACAAGAAGAAATCATCTGAAGGTACAAAACTCACTGGTAATAGTAAACATACAGAAAAACATAGAATATTATAACCCTGTAATTGTAATGCATAAACTGCTCTTACAATAAGTAGAAAGACTAAATGAACCAATCAAAAATAATAACTACAACAACTTTTCAAGACATCGACAGGACAGTAAGACATAAGAGAAACAACAAAAAGTTTAAAAAGTAGGGGAACAAAGCTTAAGTGTAGAGTTTTTATTACTTTTCTTTTTGCATGTTTGTTTCTTTGTTTATGCAATCAGTATTAAGTTGTCATCTTTTAAAATAATGGGTTATAACATAGTATTTGCAAGCCTCATGGTAACCTCAAATAAGAAAACATACAACAGATACAAAAAAAGCAAGAAATTAAATCACATCATCAGAGAAAGTCAACTTCATTAAAAGAAAGATAGGAAAGAAAGAAGAAAGAGAAGACCACAAAATAACTAGTAAATAAATAACAAAAATCAGTAGCACTTATATATGCCAACAGTGAACAATCTGAAAAAGACATGAAGAAAGTAATCCCATTCACCATAGCCACAAATAAAATTAAATATCGAGAAATTAACATCAAAGAAGTGAAAGATCTCAACAATGAAAACTATAAAACACTGATGAAAGAAATTGAATAGGACATCACAAAATGTAAAGATATTCCATGTTCATGGATTGGAGGAATAAACATTGTAAAAATGTCCATACTACCCAAAGCAATCTACAGATTTAATGCAATCCCTGTCAAAATACCAATGACATTGTTAACAAAAATAGAAAAAACAACCCTAAAATTTATATAGAACCACAAAAGACCCAGAATAGCCAAAGCTATCCTAAGCAAAAAGAACAAAACTGGAGGAATTGTATTACCTGACTTCAAATTATACTACAGAGCTATAGTAACCAAAACACCATAGTACTGGCATAGAAACAGATGCATAGCCCAAGGAAGAGCATACAGAACCCAGAAACAAATCCACACACCTACAACTAACTAATTTTTGACAAAGGTGCCAAGAAAAGACAGTCTTCAATAAATGGTGCTGGGAAAACTGGATATCCATAGGCAGAAGAATAAACTAGACCCGTGTCTCTCGCCATATACAAAAATCAAATCAAAATAGATTAAATATTTAAATCTAAGACCTCAAACTATAAAACTACTACAAGAAAACATTGGGGGGAAATCTCCAGGACATTGGTCTGGGCACAGATTTCTTGAGTAATACCCCACAAGCACAGTAATACCCCCAAAGCAAAAATAGACAAATGGGATCACATCGAGTTAAGCTTCTGCACAGCAAAGGAAACAATCAACAAAGTGAAGAGACAACCCACAGAATGGGGGAAAATATTTGCAAACTACCCATCTGACAGGGAATTAATAACCAGAATATATAAGCAGCTCAAACAAGTCTATAGGAAAAAATATACTAATCCAACCAAAATATGCCCAAAGATTTGAATAGGCATTTCTCAAAAGAAGACACAAATGGCAAGCAGGCGTATGAAAAGGTGCCAACATCATTGGTCATCAGAGAACTGCAAATGAAAACTACAATGAAATATCATCTCACCCCAGTTAAAATGGCTTATAGCCAAAAGACAGACAATAACAAATGCTGGCAAGGACGTGGAGAAAAGGGAACCTTTGCACACTGTTGGTGGGATTATAAACTAGTACAACCACTATGGAGAACAGTTTAGATGTTCCTGGAAAAACTAAAAATAGAGGTACCATATGATCCAGCAATCCCACTGCTGGGTATATACCTAAAAGAAAAGAAATCAGTATATCAAAAAGATATCAGCATTCCTATGTTTGTTGCAGCACTGTTCACAATAGCCAAAATTTGGAACCAACTTAAATGTCCATCAACAGATGAATGGATAAAGAAAATGTAGTACTACCCCAAACTATAAAAACCCTAGAAGAAAATCTAGGCAATACTATTGAGGACATAAACAGAGGCAAAGATTTCATGACAAAAACATCAAAAGCAATTGCAACAAAAGCAAAAATTGACAAATGGGATCTAATTAAACTAAAGAGCTTCTGCATAGGAAAAGAAACTATCATCAAAGTGAACAGACAGCCTACAGAATGGAAGAAAATTTTTGCAATCTATCCATCTGACAAAGGTCTAATATCCAGAATGTACAAGGAACTTAAACAAATTTATAAGAAAAAAACAACCCCATTCAAAAGTGGGCAAAAGACATGAACAGCCACTTCTCAAAAGAAGACACTTATGGGTCCAACAAACATATGAAAAAAAGCTCAACATCACTGATCATTAGTGAAATACAAATCAAAACCACAATGAGATACCATCACACACCAGTCAGAATGGTGATTATTAAAAAGTCAAGAAACCACAGATACTGGCGAGGCTGTGGAGAAATAAGAATGCTTTTACACTGTTGGTGGGAATGTAAATTAGTTCAACCATTGTGAAAGACAGCGTGGTGATTTCTCAAAGACCTAGAATCAGAAATACCATTTGACCCAGTAATGAAATTCCTTTGGTATATACCCAAAGGAATATAAATCAGTCTACTATTATAATCTTTATGATATTACAATATTACAAAGATACATGCACACATATGTTCATTGCAGCACTATTCACAATAGCAAAGACATGGAATCAACCCAAATGCCCATCAATGATAGACTGGATTTAAAAAATGTACCATGGTGGTACATATACACCATAGAATACTACGCAGCCATAAAAAGGAATGAGATCATGTCCTTTGTGGGATATGGATGGAGCTGGAAGCCATTTTCCTCAGCAAACTAACACAGGAACAGAAAACCAAAAGCTGCATGTTCTCATTCATAAGTGGGAGTTGAAAAATGAGAACGCATGGACACAGGGAGGGGAACAACACACACCAGGGCCTGTAGGGGGATGGAGAAAGGGAGAGCATCAAGAAAAATAGCTAAAGCATGCTGGACTTAATACCTAGGTGATGGGTTTATAGGTGCAGCAAACCACCATGGCACTTGTTTACCAATGTAACAAACCTGCACATCCTGCACATGTATCCCAAAAGTTAAATTTTAATTTAATTTAATTTAAAAAAGAAAAGAAAATGTAGTACTTATACACAGTGGAGTACTATTTAGCCATGAAAAAGAATGAGATCCTGTCATTTGCAACAACATGGATGGAACTGGAGGTCATTATGTTAAGTGAAATAAGCCAGGCACAGAAAGACAAACATCGCATGTTCTCACTTATTTGTGGGATCTAAAAATCAAAACAATTGAACTCATGGACACAGAGAATAGGAAGATGGTTACCAGAGGCTGGGAAGGGTAGTGGGGGGTTGAGGGAAAAATGAGGATGGTTAATGGGTACCAAAAAAACTAGTTAGAAAGAATAAGACCTCGTATTTGATAGCACAACAGGGTGACTATAGTCAAAATAATTTAATTGTATATTTTAAAATATCTAAAAGAGTATAACTGGATTGTTTGCAACACAAAGGACAAATGCTTGAGAGAATGGATAGCCAATTTTCTACACATGCCTATGTGTAAATTATCTCTTGTACCCCATAAATATATACACCTATTATATACCCATAAAAATTAAAAAATAAAAAACACACAGAACAGAAATTTTAAAAACTCATCTATAATTCTATAGTGTAATTCTGTTCATATTTTAGAATGAAATCCTTATGAGTACATCCTTGTGCATCTGTATTTTCTTTGAAGTGAAACTCCAAAGTTAAAGGGCTGTATACTTTACATAATGACTATTTGTACTTGGTTAACTGTCTGTGTCCTTAGCCCATTTTTCTGTTCTTTATCTTCTTTTTAAATGAGGATGTATTATACATTATCTTTTCAAATATGTTCATTTTTAATTCATCTGGAATTTATTTTGGTATAAAGTATGAAATGCAATCTTAAAATGTTGCATTTACTACTTTTTTCTAAACAGTGAAACTGTTTTCCCCTTAGCATTTATCAAATAATGAAAACTCCTACTTTAAAAACATTACATTGTTTAATCCTCATAACCCTATGAGGTAGGTACACTTATTAGCTCACTTTACAGATAAGAAAATGGAGGCATAGAGAGGGCGAATAGTTTGGTAAAGAGTGGAGCCAGACTTTGTTTTAGAAGCTGTCAATAAAACGTGTTCATATTAAATCAATGTTGAGAAGATCACTTTATTCTATCCTTCAATCAATTGATTTCCATAAAGGAGCTAGAGCATTCTGTCTCCAGAGTCCCTACTTCCCTAAGGACAGCAATGCCAGCAGGCTGATACTGAATGGCTCCTCTTCTCTGAGAAGACATTTAAAATGTCAAATATATAATTTATCCAAAAAAATGTGAGAAGGAGGAAACGGAATTTTCTATCTTTCTCTGTATTTTACTTTTTCAACTAAAAACTTGTAAATCATATGAAGGAAAAATGAAGCAGAAAAAAAGTAAAAACTTGTAAATGATGATATTCAATGCTACATTATTAAAAACAAAATAAAACAATCGCATCTGTGGAAACAGAAGGGGTATAGTTCAAATCTTTTAGAGTCTGCCAAGAAGACCTCTCTGACTCCTTCCATACTGTCCTCATTCTATTACCCTTTCTTCGTAGGGATTTATTTTTATATTATCTCAAACTTTTCTCAGCACTACTGCCCTGATCTAAAATTTTCAGTGATTCTTTATGGCAATGAGATAATGTCCAAACATCTTTAAATGTCCTTCAAGGCCATTCACGATGCAGCCCCAACCTGCCTTTCAATCAGATTCTTTATCCTTCTTCAGGAGCAGGACCTATGCCAGATGTTACTTTTTCTAAGAGGCATCTTTTTTTTATTCTTCTGTGTTTAATACAAAAAAGAGATCAAGAGAATTTTAGAACCCGGACCTTAAGGCTCATCTAGCCAAACCTGGACATTTTAAAGAAGAAACTGGTGCCAGACAGTGTAACTTGCTCCAGATCATATAACAAGATAGAGGTCACAATGCAGACCCCTACTTTTACATAATAACTATTTGTACTTGGCTGGATGTCCTGGAAGATTAATTTTTTTAAGACTAAACAATAACTATTTGTACTTGGTGAACTGTCTGTGTCCTTATCCCATTTTTCTATTTTTTATCTTCTCTTTTAATGAAGATGTATTATATATTATCTTTGAAGAGCTTTGGTTTTTCTTCTCTTGGATCAGCCACCTCCTGAGCATTAAACTGTGCTTGGCAAATACTTGTTGGATGTGTTGTATAAGTTGGGTGTATTTAATGCATTCTGTTGACTTGGCAGGAGTTGCATTTTTGTTGTGAATGAGTGAAATGAGCCACATGCGCATCGGTTGAGCAATTCCACAATTCCAAGGCAGTAAAAACAAGACAGAAGACTTGCTGGAAAGATCTGTGTATCATGGAGTCAGCTGTCCATTAACCATTAGAAGCCATGGGGAGGAAGGGACTTAGCAGGAGGGTTGGTGCATTTCAGCCCCACAGAGCTTGTCCCCTCAGCCCCCATTAGGAATGAGCTAAAGCCTTGTATGGGAAGGTCTGTCAGCAAAGGTTTCTCATTTTCACTGCCTGGTCCTGGTTATTATTAGATCACATTAGAATCCCAAATCATTAGAATTTGAGGAGACTTGAAAGATTCTTCATTTTTAGGTGAGGAAACTAAGGTCCAACAGTATAGGAACTGGTATACAGGATTCCTACATGGAAAAAAAATCACCAAGAAACCCCATGAATTACCTCAGTAGTGTTTTTTGTTTGTTTCATTTTGTTTTGTTTTTGTTTTAGAGACAGGGTCTTGGTCTGTCACCCAGGATGGGGTATAGTGGTGTGATCATAGCTCACTGCAGTCTCAAACTCCCAGGCTCAAGCAATCCTCCCACCTCAGCCTCCCAAGTAGCTGGGACCACAGGCACATGCCACCAGGCCTGGCTAATTTTTAATGGTTTTTTTTGTAGAGATGGGGTCTCGCCATGTTGGCCAGGCTGATCTCAAACTCCTGAGCTCAAGTAATCCTCCTGCCTTGGCCTCCCAAAGTACTGGGATTACAGGCATGAACTACCATGACCGGCCTCAGGAGTGGTTTTTAAACTGTGTCCTACAAGAGTGTTCTGGGCCCCCTTCAGGTTCTGCCAGGCCTATTGCTCACAGCTAGAGAGATTCTGTGTGGCTAGGGCTGTATCTCCCCACCCTCGCATTTCCATATCAACCAGAGCAGCAGCTGGAGGCTCTCAACTAGATTTCACAAGGTAAAAAATCAAGACTCTGCAGTTAAAAACCATCATCTAGGTTTAGGGCAAGGAACTCAGGTACTAGAAGATTAAGGGGAAACTCCACATCTGTCTCCCAGTCTCCTGTGGTCTATTATGTTGGGGGACCCCAAATACGCACACACAAATTTACAGCCCACTCATCTTACAGACATGGAATACCTTGGTTGGGGTGGGAGATGGGGAGGAATTATATCTTGTTGTTTTTAGTCTCCATGTCAATACTTCAACTTCCAGATGGGTTTGTTCATTTCTAAAGCAGTCATCTTACGTTCTCAATGGTGTTGCCAGTACTAAAGGCATTTCTGGAACACCTCTTTTTGAAACTGCCTTCAAATTGCAAAGCATAATTTTTTCAAATATTTACAACTGTAGCAAAGGTATGTCTTTTGAGTGTGAATTTTCATTTCAGAAACCATTCAGTTATGTTTGGAGTCATATGTGGTGAATAAGGTAGGGAACCCAAAGGTAAGATACTATGTGGCCCCTAAACAGGCTATCATTGAAAGCAACATGGCTGACTTCTTTGTGTATTTCTGAAAAACATCCCTAAAAAGGAACACCAGGAAGGCTTTATGATCTGGCTACAGCTTCTGAAAATAAAGGGAGCCTCTTAATCAGACCAACTTTAAAGATTAGCACTTGATACAAATGAAAAACATCTTGGCATAAGGGAAAGAGCAACTCATTTGAAGCCCAAGAAACCTGAGTTGGAATCCCATCTCCACCACTTTTCATCTGCAGGAGACCTGGAAGATTAGCTTAACATATCTGAAAACTTGGTGTCCTCACCTGTAAACTGTTTTCAATAATTCTCACCTTGCAGGATTGCTAGGAAAAAATGGATATACTGTGTGTAAAGCATCCAGCTCAGTTATTGGTCATAGCATACATTCAAAAAATGGTAAATATTACCATTACTGTTATGGCTAAGTCTCTCTAAAACTACCTGTAGTTTGCAGTTATAGGTTTTATGTTTGTGTGGGTTTTTTTTTTGTAGTAACTAACCTTAGAGACAATAGTTATGTTTTTATTAGACTCATGTCTCCATGAAAGCAGAGGCTTTTGGCAAATACGTGAGATGTGCAAAAGCAAAGTGGATTTCTTGACAATTCCCTTCTCCCTTCCCTTTTTTATCTGCTTCTCCTTCTCCATAGCTTTGCATACCATTTAGTTTCTTAATGATTAGCATGTGCTCCATTTAGAATGAGCTTCTTTGTTTTTCAGGTGAGACTACAGCCAGAACTTAGCTGCTTTGCCCAAGACCACACACCCAAGTTTGATAATCCTAAATGCATCATCAATGTTGTCTAATTCCAAATTAAGTGATCTTGCCATTTTTTCACCCACTGCCTTTCCTACCAAGGTATTTCAGAGATCTAACATTCATTGAGTGTCTACTTTGTACACTTAACCAAAGCCATTCCATTCTCACACCCACAACCCTAAAAAGGTAGATATGATCACTATTCTTACTTTACAAAGGAAAAGGCTGACATTCAGAAAAGGCAAGCAATTTGCCCAATGACACACAGTGGCCACGTTAGATGATATATTTGTCCAAACAGAAAAGCCTTCAGAGTCACAGGAATCAAAATATGAAGGTGGGATAACATCTATTCCCCCCATCCCCACCAATGACTGCCCAGCTCCAGGTGCATGGAGTATGCAGTCTTGGGTTCCTGCCAGGAACGCCTCCCTTTCAGCCTTTTCCAGAACCAGATCTCAAGTCATAACTGGAGGGGAAAGAGCCACTGAATAATATGGGGACCCCAATGTTAGTCAGAAAGTCTAAAGCCTGAACTCTTTTAGAGAGGGTTTGTTCCCCTAAGTTACTCTGTGACATCAGGACCAGATACTCCATCCCCAGCATCCAGATGCCTGATGTCAGAGGCACCAACATTTTTAAGAAGAACAAAATGATCAAGGATTAGGTGCACCACTCTGATTGTTTGGCCTTTGGCCTGCTCTTCATTAAAACAAGAGTTTGGACTAGAATTTCCTCCAGCTCTAACATGGAAGAAATAATGCCGCCATGTGTAGGGTGTCAGGAGATAGGGACTCTGAAATCAGACAGGTCTATTTAGGAAAGTTTACTTTGCTATCTTCTGGCCTTATGATTTAAGGGGAGCGACTTATTTTACAAGCCTCAGTTTCCTCGTCTGTATCAGAGAGATTACGTGAACCAATGCGCACATAGCAATGGCTAGCACATAATAAGCACTTTAAAAATGTTAACCAATGTACTTTTTCTATTAAAATTTAAGGAACACTCAAGGATACATTTACTACAAAAAGTCTCTCCTGCTGCCTCGATATAGCAGAATTTTCCTTTCCTACCTGATTTCTAGTTTCACTAGTGGACCACAGTGCTTTGGTGCTGCTTCTGAGAGGCACAGAATAAATGTCACACTTGCCTGGCAATGACTCTCCCACTCGAAACAGTTGATCCCACTGCACATCTCAATTAGATTAAGTTTCTGTAAACACTGCTCCCCTCACCCAGGCATGGTGGCTCATGTCTGTAATCCCAACATTTTGGGAGGCCGAGGCAGGGGAATCATTTGAGCCCAGGAGTTCGAGGCCAGCCTAAGCAACATAGTGAGACCCTGTCGCTACAAAAAAATAGGAAAAATTAGCTGGGCATGGTGGCATGCACCTACAGTCCCAGCTACTTGGAAGACTCAGCCCTGGGGAAGTCAAGATTTCAGTGAGCTGTGATCGCACCACTACACTCCAGCAAGGCGACAGAGTGATAGCCTGTCTCAAAAACAAACAAGAGGCCGGGCGCGGTGGCTCATGCCTATAATCCCAGCACTTTGGGAGGCCGAGGCATGTGGATCATGAGGTCAGGAGTTCGAGACCAGCATGACCAATGTGGTGAAACCCCATCTCTATCAAAAATACAAAAAAAAAAAAAATTAGTCAGGCGTGGTGGCACGTGCCTGTAATCCCAGCTACGCAGGAGGGCTGAGGCAGGAGAATCATTTCAACCCGGGAGGCGGAGGTTGCAGTGAGCCAAGATCACACCACTGCACTCCAGCCTGGGTGACAGAGTGAGACTCCGTCTCAAAACAAACAAGAAAATAAAAAAAAACCCCACACTGGCCCCCTCATGGCACTCTTGCTTCAAATCTTTCAACCTTTTCTGTTTGGCTTTTGGAGCCTTCCACTGTCTGGCTTTTTCCTCTCTCTAAATCCTATCAATTGTGACATATCCAGCTCAATTTCTACCCCTCTTTAAGGCCTTTTCAAGCTTTTGTTGGACTTATCTATGAATTCATATGATACTTAGCATCAATGCCATAATTGCTGCCTTGCTCTTGCTCACCTTAAACAGAATAGTAAACACCCCCATGCTAGATCTTGAAGATTTTTACAGATAGGGACAATGTCCTATAAGCCTATATACCCTTCTACCAGTCAGTACAGAACTGAGCACACAGAAAACAAGCAATATAGATTTCATTGATTGAGTAATTGGTTGTTTTTCCCTCTCTGGCCTCGGTGATTTCATATGTAAAATGACAGGACTGTGACAAGGACTGGAGGATCTTCCTCCAGCCTTGAGGCTCAATGGAGCTGTGATTAAAAGCCCCAAACTTTTATCAGAAAAAGATAATAAATCTTAGCCACTGGTGAAAATTGAAAGGATCATGTTCTGAGCTGCAACGTTGTTGATTTCATAATATTTCCCATCCCTCTGGAAACTCCAGAAAACTAAGTTACTATTCCCCCTTCCACCAAAAGTAAGAAAAATCAGAACCACTGAGATGAAACATCACACCACCCAGTTGGGACCACTGAGATGAAACATCACACCACCCAGTTGGGAAGGTAACCTCAGGAAGTTTCTCCAGAATTCAGTACAAACATTTCAGATTTAATACTTTGCTAATGGGACATTATTGTTTTTCACACAATGAGTGATGTAATGATGAATTACAGCTGCAGGACTGACTGCCCTCTGCTCAAACCCTTTCAGAAGGAGTACTGTGGGGCCTCCTTCTGGTCACAATGTAGGATATTGGAATTCATTCCTAGAGTTTGAGGACACCTGTTGAGACAGAGAGAAAGAGAGAGAGAGAGAGAGAGGAGGAGAGAGAAAGAGAGAGAGAGAAGGAAAGAGAGAGAAACAGAGAGACAGAAGGAGAGAGAAAAACAGGAGAGAGAGAAAGAAAAAGAAAGAAAGGAAAAGAAAGAAAGAAAGAAAGAAAGAAAGAAAGAAAGAAAGAAAGAAAGAAAGAAAAGAAATGGAAAGAAAGAAGAGAAAGAGGAATGGAGGCAGACACCTTCCATCTGCAGTGCCCCAAGCGCTTATCATTGGTTTGGACACAGAGCAAGCATAAGTGTTTATTAAGGCTTGGCCACTGAGGGCAGAGAGAAGTGAACTGGAGATGGGGATGGAGGGCAAGATGCAGGAGGTGCAACAGGGCAAAGAAAATTAACTTCTCCCTTTCTTAAATTTAGCCCCAAGAGGGCTCCACTAACTTAAACCTATTTCAGTCTTATGAGAAATTTCTATTTCATTCTAATCATGACAGACCACTATACAAACTCAAATTGAGGGACTGCCTACAAAACACCTGACCACTAAAATGTCAAGGTCATGGAAAACAAGAAAAGACTGAGGAGCTGTCACAGACTGGAGACATGATGTGACTAAGATGACAAATACCATGGGGAACCCTGAATGGATCCTGGAAAAACTGATGAAATCTGAATAACTTTTGTAGTTTGGTTAATAATATTGTATCAAGATTAATGCATCACTTTTGATAAATATTTTCTGGTTATATAAGATAAGGTTTCCTTCTAGACCCTCTCTTTCCTGTCAGCTTCTACATTCCTCTGAGAGCTCAACAGTGACTCTTAGAGGCCTCTAGCCGCAATAACAGCAAATCAGTTCAGCAATCTGAAAGAATGAGCCGTTTGGACCTGCATTTTCCAAATTATTGAAACAAACTCTTTTGGCAGGCACTATTTTTAGAAAAGTAGTATCCATTTCTCTGCCATCTTATAAAGAGCATGGAAATCACCACTTAATTCTTCATTGTCCATACCTATTAGTATAAACATCTGCTTTTGGGCCAAGTGCAATGTCTCACACCTGCAATCCCAGCACTTTGGGAGGCTGAGGTGGAGGATCACTTAAGACCAGAAGTTCATCCTCAGATGCCCATCCAGAGAAGGGGAGCTGGTGCTATTCAATGGGCCCCAGATGGAAATGTGCCTGAGCTGCAGACTTCAGGGGAATACTTGAATAAGTTCAGTGAATTTTTGTCCTTCTCTTCATAGAAAGCTTGACTTGCTTTGTCATGTTTCCACGTGTAACCAAAGCCAGATGAAGAAATACAGACACTCTACCATACAAACTCTGTAACCTACACATCCAAATTGAGTAAAACCAAAGACTGCAGCTGGGGCCGCCAAGAAGCTGCAGGAAGAAGTAAGCAAGCAGGACCTCAGCAGGCAAATTTACTGGGGTCAGGAGCACAGGCTTGAGATAGGGCATCCCCAGCCCCCACCCCACTAAAAGACACCAGGTCCAGGAGATCTTAGGGCTGTGCTTCTCAGCACCACGTGGTTGACTCAACTCCTTTGCCCTGGCTGCAATGCCACCACATTACTGGCCCACATCCATGTGACGCTAAGGCAGAAAGATGGAATGTAAAGGGTATGGGATTTGGATACAGACAGACCTGGATTTGCGTTTTAACTCTTCCATGTATGCGCTGCTGCGCTTTATGCAAGTTACTGAACAGCTCTGTGCCTCGGTCTCCTCATTAACATGAAGATGATAGTGCTACTCTGCCACAGGGTTATTGGGAGGATTAAAGATAAGGCACACAAAGCTCTCAATAACAGTGCGTATGACATAGTAGTCATGGCAACCAATAAATGGTAGCTGTTTTTCTCTGTTCTGTGTGAAAAAAGCTGGACACAAAAGGTCACATATTGTATGATTTCATTTATATGAAATGTCCAGAACAGATAAATCCATAGAGACAGAAAGTAGATTAGTGGTTGCCAAGGGCTGAGTGGAGGGTGACTGCTAATGGATACAGAGTTTCTTTTAGGGGTGATGAAAATGTTCTAAAATTAGACAGTGGTGATGGCTGTGCAACATAGTGGACATACAAAAATCACTGAATTGTACAAAGTATACAGTTGTAAATTTTATGGCAATGTGTATTATTTCTTAATCAAATAATAATTAAAATGATTAACAAGGTAAGTTTTATGGTATGTGAATTACGTCTTAACTAGAATTTTTAAATGACCTATACTTGTTTGTGAATATGAATAGAAATAAATATTTCTAAAATGTGGATAATAGTAGTACCTGACTCATAGGGTTTTTGTGAAAATTTAATGAGTTGATTTTTAAAAAATATTTAGACTAATGCTGACACACTATAAAAGCTCAATAAATGTCAGCTATAATTATTACTGTTATTGTCATTGTCATGGTCATCATCATTTTCATCACAGGGAGCATAGTTTAATAGTCAAGATCAATGGGGTTTGAGTTAAACAGACCTGGTTTAAAATCTGACTTCATACTTGGCAGTATATATTATAATAATTAATGATGTAGCTACTGGCTTCAGACTATCTTCATCAAAATCCTCACTCCACCATTTACCATTTGATTTTAGGCAAGTCTTCATCTTCAACCCCTCTGTGCCTCAGTTTCTTCATCTGTAAAATGGGGGTGATAATAGTTCATACCTAATGTCATGCCATGAAAATCGATTGATGTATCCATTAGAATGCTGATATGATTTGGCTCTGTGTCCCCACCCAAATCTCATGTTGAATTGTAATTCCCAGTATTAGGGGAGGGAGCTGGTGGGAGGTGATTAGATCATGGGGGCGGATTTCCCCCTTGCTGTTCTCTTGATAGTGAGTTCTCATGAGATCTGATGGTTTAAAAGCGTGTAGTGCTTCCCCCTTCGCTCTCTGTTCCTCCTGCTCTGCCATGTGAAGAAGGTGCTTGCTTCTCCTTCAACTTCTGCCATGATTGTAAGCTTCCTGAGGCCTTCCCAGCCATGCTTCCTGTCCAGCCTGTGGAACTGTGAGTTCATTAAACCTCTTTTCTTCATAAATTACCCAGTCTCAGGTAGTTCTTTATAGCAGTGTGGGAACAGACTAATACAGATGCTTTTGGCTTCAGGTTTCAGAAACCTGGCTCAATTCGTCTGAAACCAAATAGGAAAAAAAGAAGGGATAGGAAAGAGAAAATAATTAATTGAGAAAACACAATACAAATCAAGAAGGGAAGGAGAAAGAAAAAGAAAGGAGAGAGAAAGACAGAGAAGGGTTTAGAGAGGTTTATTTTCAGTAGCCATTAGTTTTGGGATGCTTCCCAGAGACTTCTCTGCCCAAATTTTCTTCCTGGGTTTCTAAGATTATTCTTCTTATGTTTTTAGTATAAACTGCTTCAAACTCTTTTGGTAATAGGCAGGCACTAAATAAAACAATACTACCTTGCCTTATAGGCTTGTTGTTATCTCTGCTCTCTAGGAGTATAAATCTCATGGAGAAGACTGTGCAAAAAAAATTTTTTTTTTGAGACAGAGTTTCACTCTTGTTGCCCAGGCTGGAGTGCAATGGTGCAATCTTGGCTCACTGCAACCTCCACCTCCTGGGTTCAAGCGATTCTCCTGCTTCAGCCTCCCAAGTAGCTAGGACTATAGGCATGCACCACCACGCCCGGCTAATTTTTATTTTTAGTAGAGACGGGGTTTCGCCATTTTGCATAGACTGGTCTCAAACTCCTGCTTCAGCCTCCCGAGTAGCTGGGATTACAAGCGCCCGCCACCACACCCAGCTAAATTTTTTTTGTATTTTTAGTAGAGACAGGGTTTCATCATGTTGGCCAGGCTGGAATCGAACTCCTGACCTCAGGTGAGCCGCCCGCCTCAGCCTCCCAAAGTGTTGGGATTACAGGCGTGAGCCACTGCGGCTGGCACAAAATATTTTAACACTGTAACATTTCTGCCCAGTCAATGGGATCATTCGGAAAGGCATTTTGCTTCTTTTTTCTTTTTTAAGCAACAGGGTCTTGCTCTGTCATCCAGGCTGGAGCACAGTGGTACGATCATAGCTCACTACAGCCTCAACCTCTTGGGCTCAAGGGATTCTCTTACCTCAGCCTCCCAAGTAGCTGGGACTACAGGCACATGCCACCAAGCCCAGCTAATTTTTCTATTTTTTGTAGAGATTGGATCTCACTATACTGTCCAGACTGGTCTCAAACTCTTGGCCTCAAGCCATCCTCTTACCTTGGCCTCCCAGAGTGCTGGAATTGCAGGTGTGAGCCACCTCACCCAGGATAGAATGGCATTTTGAGTAGGCCAATATGTGCAGACATATGCCCTAAAAGGTTTGGTTTCATTGAAGTAATACAGCAGGAAGCCAGGAACCAAAGCCTTGAATCAGAGATGAGATTCCATCTCTGGGCCTTTCATAACCATGCGTGGCTTCAAATTCCCCATCACCAAAACAGAAAATTAAAGCAGAATGTACCCTCCAGGTGGCCCTCTAAGTAGGAAATAACATCTTATCACCCTACTTATGATTATAGAATCAAAGATTGGATGGGTCTTTAGGAAAGATGAACTTATTTTCCAGATATGCAGACAGGGACCCTGAAACTCAGCGAGGGCAGCAGACCGGCTGGGTTCCAACAGGGTTGAACCTACTTTCTAGCCTTGTATTCTACTGTGATATAATACAGACTGATGAATTTGTTTCTCTTTGTCTCTTTCTGACCATCAAAGCAACTGATTTCTACATGAGAGAAGAATATACATGCTGAGAGAAGAGGATCACCTGGAGATATGTACCAATTCTGTGTCCCAGTGAGAAATTTACAAGTATCTGTATAGCTCTTAATGTAGAGATTGGTACTTATCTAACCATGGAAGTTCAAGTTTCTAACTGCTTTCCTTTTGGCCTAATTTGATAAGGATCAGATTAGCAAATCAGAGCAAAGGTGAGATGGGGATGTAAATATTCATTGGCTTCTGACATTTCTAAGCAAGAAAGCCAAGGACTTCTACCAAGCCTGGAGATTGTTTCTCCTAAGATGCTGGGAGGATATGCTAGTCCAGGCTCCAAGAAACACTGACCCATGTGCCATTTTGAAAAGCCCATCAGATCCACACAATCACAGTAAGAGAAGAACGTTTATTTCTATCCCCTTTGGCTACTGCCTGATTTCCATTCAACCTAGAAAGAGGTAAAAAAAAAAAAAAAAAAAATCGGCTATGCTGTGATCTCACTGCGTTGAGTATGGTAGCTTTCACAGGAGTCTTTACCTCATTAAGATGGGTCGGGTAAGGATTGAAATTATCCCAGCTTTCCTCTCTATCACACATTCAATTCAATACTGTGATGAGTTTTCATAAAGGTTTTATAATTCTCAGTGGTATGGTGAATAGCCTTTGGTCTTTAAATCAAATGACGGAAAAAAGTTTCTTCAGGCAGAAAAAATGAAGATTCTATTTCTGTTCCTAGATTTAGTTATCAGTCACCTGGTTTCACATTAAACTTTGATGATAAGTTATTCAATAGCCATGATATCAGAAGTTCTGCTGGCCAGAACAAATTGCCAGTAACTACTCGCATGACTGAGAAAGCACTGCCTCTCATTTCCCCTTTCTTTTGCCCAGGAGATTGTGGTTGTGATCTCCCAGTCCTGCTGGCTCCAATGCCTGCCTGCTTGCCGTTTTTCTTCCTTCCTTCCTAACCAAGTTCTATCTTCCTAATAAGAATACACTAGTATTCCATTAAGAGAGCCAGACAGAGAGAGAGAGAGAGGTAGAGAGAGAAAGAGAGAGGAAGGTTACCAGATTAAAGTTTTTATCAGACGATATCTCCCAAGCAACCTAAAGCTTTTAGTCTGTCAGTCCCTTCCTCACATCTCCAAAGGGCCAGGAGGGAAGGAAGCCCTTCCTACAGCATATTGTGGAACTGGCCCAGCCCAATGCACTTTTAATTCCTCAGGAATAGCATCACTGTCCCCGTCGTTTCCCTGGGAGGTCATTCTACTGCCTATAGCTTCCACTCTACTATGGAATTAATTGTTTCTCCACCAAATTCATAAGTTGAAACCCTAATCCCCAATACGACTGTATTTGGAGATAGGGTTTACAATGAGGTAATTAAGGTTAAATGAAGTCATACAGTTATTTAACCTCAATTAAATCAGGGCAGGTCCTTAAAAGAAGAGATAACAGAGCTCTTCTTCTTGCTCTTCTTCTCTCTTTCTTTTTCCTTTTCTTATTTTTCTTTTTTCTTTCTTTTTTTGTTTTTTTCATTCTTTTTCTTCTTTGCTCACAAAGAAGAGACTATAAGAGGACACAGCAAGAAAGCAGCCATCTGTGAGCCAAGATTGGAACCCTCACCAGAACCAAATCAGCCAGCACCTTGATCTTGGACTTCCAGCCTCCAGAACATGAGAGGATAAATGTCTGTTGTTTAAGCCACCTGGTCTGGGATATTTTGTTATGGAAGCCTGAGCAAACTAAGACACACTTCAATTCCTTTCTGCCCATTTCCTTCTCTGTAGTGCCTTCTTACTGCCTGCAAATTACTCTTTGGGGACTTACAGTCCTGAAGCAGAGGCACATTCCCACTTCTCCTAAACAGCAGCTTCCCTGAGCTACACATATTAAATTCTTTTAAGCTCACCTCATTTTTTCAATGATTTTTAAGGCTCTTCTCCATACTTTGTCCAATTTCAAGTAGTACATTACTTATATGGATGACAAATTTCAACTCCATAAACCATCTTGCATGAACAACTACAAGATATAAAAACTCAAACACTCACTGTATCCTCCAGTATGAGTGCATTTGTGCATATGTGCACATAACGCTGGTTTGTTATATATATTTCATGAGTGTCTTAGTCTGTTTTCTGCTGCTATAACAGAATACCACAGACTAGGTAATTTATAAAGAATAGAAGTTTATTTTGCTTATGGTTCCAGAGGCTGGGAAGTCCAAGAGGCTGGTGCTAGCATCTGGTGAAGGCCTTCATGCTTTGTTATCCCACAGCAGAAGGCAGAGGTGAAACCAGTGCTCAAGGCAGAGGGAGGCACCAGGGGCTGAACTCACTTTATAACAACCCACTGTCATAATAACTAACCTGCTTCCATGATAATGACATTAATCTAGTCATGAGAGCAGAGCCAATCACCTCTTATCAGGTCCCAACTCCCAACACTCCTGCATTGGGAATTAAGTTTCCAACACATGAATTTTGAGGGGGACACATTCAAACCATAGCAAGGGGTAAAGGTAAAACATTATGGCCATTTAGGTTTCCTTGATTCTACCCAATTATAAATACCAAGAGAAACCTGAGTTCCACTTCCCCAATCTCATCCAAATATTTCTCTTCAATGAGATTTTGAAAACCCATCCAGGGATTGGTTAAAGATGGCAAAATATAAAAGAAATCAACTTCCTGCATATTTCCAATGGTGAATTTGTTCCATTAAAAGGCGTCAAATGGGAGCATGTACAGGATGATTATTTCTCAGAGTCCTGTGGGAGAAAGCAAGCTGAGGATTCTGTTCATGTTTCCTGCATTTGGACAGAGGCCCTGCTGGTAAGTTCCTCTGCAAGAGATGAACAGAATCCAGTGTTATCTAAATGTCAGACGGGATCATTCTAGAGAGTAGCCCCTTAAACTCTCTAAGAAGAGGAGGTTAAATTCTCTGTCAAAACTTCCATACATTCCACTCCCTCTTCCTCAAAGGAAACCTCAGAGCTGAGGTACCAAAGTGACATCAAACAAACAGAAGGCCATAAATGCTACCTGCTTCTGTAGCACTGCAGTTTGTGCATAGACAATGAGCCACAATAACACTGACAGCAGCCCAGCTCTCTCCTTGTTCATTTTGGATGCAGGCCCTCATAAGCATAAATCGCTGTTACATAGGTCCACTGTGCATTTTAGCAATTTTAGGTGTTAGATATTTCAAGTGATTTTATGCCAGTGACAAGGGGTGGGGTAAGCAACTGTCTATGGAATAGAGGTTGTGAAGAGGTGGCCACTTCAGGTTCCCCCTGGTGCACAGACACCCAGAGCCCTGTAGGCGGAGACACAGAGCTGTCCATCTGAGCAAGCAGCACTTTGTTCTTATTTGTCTTCCCCACAAAATACGTACACTTAGCATTGCGACTTTTCCTTTCCATTTGCATCTGTGAATCCTAGGGAGAAATCATAAATATCTGCATGTATCTATCCATGCATTTAAATAAATGAAAGTTGGCAGTGGCTTTCTTTTTTCCATTTCAATTGATAGGCACAATGCATAAAAAGGGAATTAGTGTTGATCTTATTTTATCAAAGCAATTTCAAGAAATCTTTTAGTCAAAGAAGAAAATCAGCTATTTCTTAACACTGTGTTAAGTGGTAATTCATGCACCTGCGGAAATACAATGACCACACCTGCCATTGTGCTTTGGGCCAGACCTTGCTTGGAGAACATTTAAAGGGCAGTGTGTTTATTCTACCTGCATATGAGGAGGCACACAGATGCCCGCATGTAACACATCACAGTCAGAAATTCTATCACATGCAACCTGGGCATGGGATGGGACCATCTATGTACAGGTGCCAGCTCTGCCTGGAGCCAGGTAGAGAGACCAGATGGCTGCTGGGAGGGTTCCTGCCTCTCCTGATGCTCTGGACACACCAGATGGGAAAATACTAGCAAATACGCATGCCGTTTTCTCTGGACATGTTGATGCCTGAATAAATGTCCTCCTTTTAAGCAGCGTACTAGTTTCCTGTGGCTACCGTAACAAATTACCACAAACTTGATAGATTAAAACAACCAAAATTTATTTTATCATAGCTCTGGGGGCCAGACGTCCAAAATCAAGGTGTCAGCAGGGCCATGCTCCCTCTGAAATCTCTAGGAGAGAATCCCTCCTTGCCCCATTCAGCTTATGGTGGCCCCAGACATTCCTCGGTTTCTGGTAACCTAACTCCAGTCTCTGCCTCTATCTTCACACAGCCTTCTCTACTGTGTCTCTGTGTCTCAATCTTCCCTCTCCTTTCTCTCATACAGACACCAATCATTAGATTTACGGCCCACTCTCAATCCAGAATAACCTCATCTTAACTTAGTTACCTCTGCAAAGACCCTGTGTCCACATAAAGTGACATTCATAGGTACTGGGGGCCAGAACTTGGACATATATTTTGGGGGGACACAATTCAACCCACTACAGGCAGCATATCCAAGATGTCTTGTGGCACACTGACTTGTTACAAATTGCAGCCATCCCCAAATCATTTTCCTTTTCTTTTCTTCATACCCCAGGAACTAGAACTACAAATAGAAACTTCAGTGAAAACATGGCGTGCTCACAGGTTTTGACTTAGAAGCAGGGAGGAAAGGCATTTATAAGACCCTGCAATCTGGACACTATGCTAGCCTGGAAACTCCACACTTGTTCTCTTCCAATCCTGTAAAATAAGGATTGCTGTCACCAGACTGCAGATGAGGTTACTGTGGCTCAGAGTAACCCACCCAAGGTCTCCCAGCAATCTCTGGGCAGGCCCAGGTGTGGAGACTGTGTCTATCTGACTACACAGCCTCATGCACTGTGTGTATGAGATTGTAGGGACAGAGTCAGAATATATGGCTACAACATGGCAGCATTTGGAGAGCTCTTGGGAGGGCCCAGACCATTCCCCCGACTAAGCTGCCTTACCAGCTTGTTAGTGCCTGTTTTTCCTTCACAGGGAACAGCCCCTTCCATTTTATAAACACACGTAAGGATGTAACCCAGAGAGGAGTAGTACCTTCTCTGAAATACATACCAAAAGTAGACCAGGTCCTTTTCAGAGGCAGATTTGATCAGAAGAAGAAAACATAGAAGACAGCAAGGGCTGCTAGCAGACCCCCCTGAGAAAGAGGTTGAAGGCATCTAAAGATAGAAAATTGTGCAGTCCACTATCTTAGCTCCAGCAGCTGTAACAAATTTTCAGAGACTGGGTGGCTTAAATAACAAACATTTATTTATCAGTTCTGGAAGACCAAGATCTAAGTGCCAACTTATTTGGTTACTGGTGAGGGCTCTCTTCCTGGTTTGCAGATGGTCATCTTCTTTTATCCTCATATGGTGCAGAGAGGAAGCCAGTTCTCTCGTGTCTGTTCTTTTTCTTTTTGAGAATATGCTATTTTAAAATTTTTATGGGTACATAATAGTTGTACATATTTATGGAATACATGTGTTACAAGTATATAATGTGTAATGATCAAATCAGTGTAATTGGGATATTCATCGCCTTAAACATTTATCATTTATTTGTGTTGAGAACATTCCAAATCCACTTCTATAATTATTTTGAAGTATACGATAAATTACTGTTTTATCATAACATACGATAAAATACTGTTTAACATAACATAGTTGCCCTATTGTGCTACCAGATCAGTAGATCTTATTCCTACTATCTAACTGTATTTTCGTATCAATTTTTTAAACGGGCACTTATCCCATCATGAGGGCTCCATTGTCATGACCTAATTACTTCCCAAAGGCCCCACCTCCTAATACCATCACATTGGGGATTAGGGTTTCAACATATAAATTCTGGAGAGACACAAACATTCCATCCATTGCAGTATGCCTGGAGCAGCCAGCTTCCTCTGTCTGATCAATTCTGTGTGGGTATCTGACAGCTAGGTGATTCTGGATCAATCAGGCACCTCTATTTGTCTCAGGTTCCTATCTGTAACACAAAGCAAGAATAAACATTCCCACCTATCGAGGATCCGGAATGGCTTCCCTGGAACTCCTTGATGCTGGCTTGGGCAATGTTTTACATGGAAACAAACACAAGTCACATACTTTGATCCAGGAGACAAATTGAAGTTAGGCCATCAAAATAAAACCAGAAGGGAATCTTCTGAAAAAGAAATTAAATGAATAAATATTTTCTCTAAATAGAAAAGTAATGAGCACGGTGTATAGAGAAAACCATGCCAATTCTAAGAAATAAGTTAATATATTCTTTAGACAGAACCAGGAAATCAGAGAAATATAAAGTCCCAGCACAAAAACGTGCAAGATAATTTGATAAACCATTCCCTGACAAGAAAGTAACTACTCTTAGAACAGCAAGAAGAAATCTAAGGGAATGGAGCAAAAGCACAACAGGCTAAAACAAAGCAAGAGGGATTGTGGTGAGATACATGGAAGAACTTCCAGACCGTTATAGGGATGAGGACTAAGCTCTGTTTTTGCTTTTGTTTTTGTTTTAATCTTGCCCAAATTCCTTTCTAAGGGGTCTGGGGAGTCATGCCCTACAAACCATAAATTCTCTCATCAGATGGGTTTTATTTAACCATGTATATCATGGCTTACTTTTCAATCTGATTCTGACATAACAAGGGAAAAAGTCAAAATGTTTTACCCCAAAATATATTTCCTTGCCATACCTTGGAATTGCCCTGCAAAGTCTCTTGTAGGAAAAATCCGCCTTCTATAGAGAATCCCTTTCCCCCTTTGTTTTCCTTCCTTCCTTTCCAGATCCAGGAGATAATCAACTAAGAGCCAAGCACCCTTTTAAGTCCGATAAGAAACACTTTACAACTTGCTCTCTCTGAAGTCTACTATCTGAGAGCTTCCTCTGCACAATAAAACTTGGTCTCCACAATCCTTTACCTTACCCTGAACATTTCCTTTGATCCCGGGTCTTCAGATAAACTCAGCTAATTGTCAACCAGAAAATGTTTAAATTTACGTATAGCCTGGAAGCCTTCCCCATTTTGAGTTGTCCTGCCTTTCTGAATGAAACCAATGTATTTCTTAAATGTATTTGATTGATGTCTCATGCCTCCCTAAAATACATAAAACCAAGCTGTACCCTGACCACCTTGGGCACATGTTCTCAAGACCTTCTGAGGGCTGTGTCACGGGCCATGGTCACTCATATTTGGCTCAGAGTAAATCTCTTACAATATTTTAAAGAGTTTGACTCTTTTCGTCAACAGGTATAAACTGTTGATCCAAGGAGGTATGGAACCTATTACCCACAGATATTCAGAAAAATGATACATATTTCTATTTAGTTTCCTAACTGCACAATAGAGGGAGTTTTCTGATACTCGGAAACTTTTAAGAGAAAAAAAAAATAACTTTGTAATGTACATTTGATCCCCAAAAAATGTTTTTCATGGTTTTATATAATAATGACTACTATTTTCCTAGTGTTACAGTAATAAGTATATTATGATGATGATTATCATTCCATAGAAAGATTTACTAATATTTTTAGAACATCTCTTGGGTGCCACATACTTTTCACATGTGAACACACATAACCACCTGTAAGGAATAAGGAACCTGAGATGCAGTG